>NW_015648513.1:110473-117032 GCF_001515625.1 Sinocyclocheilus rhinocerous
GTAATCAAACTCTTTCTTCAATGTTTCTTTATCATTTGTTTTATATTTGAGCTTTAAGGCAAGTTCTTTGCTCTTTTCATAGAGAGTGTCTTCACGATGTGTCCTCTGAGCATCAATCTCTTTCTTCAAGACTCGCTGCTGAAGAACCTCATTTAGTTTCTTCTTTGTGTCCCTCACAATGTTTCCCTGAACATCTTTGATTTTGATTTCAAATGATGTTTTCCACTGAATCAGTATGTCTTTATCTTTGTCTTTCTCAAAGAATTCTGACATTGATTTTTCGACTTCTTCACTTGTCTTCTTCAGTTCTGTTTGAAGATCATTTTCCTCAACCTCATGCATTACTTCATTTTCTATTTTGTTGTGTAGTTTGTTCTCAGTCTCCATCATGGCACTGCGAAGACTCCAGGACCATTTGCTGTATTCAGTCTCCAGTTTCCTGTAGGCTGAAATCTCCAGAGAATTTCTGCAGCTGAAGACGAATCGTTCACTCAGTAAAGCCTTCCAGAGATCTTTAATACGATCTTTTAAGCCTTTCAGTGTTATTCCATGTGATTTAGAGGCATGAAAAAGAATAGATTCCTTTAGTTCTTGAATGTTCTCACAGTAGTTTGGGTTTGGTGGTGCCATTGGTGGGTTTCCCTCCCAGAGATGAGTAAAATACTTCACATCATTCTGAACATCAAATCTAATGACATCACTGAAACATTTAAGGTCTCGATGTTGAAGAATCTCATTTAATTTCCCTTTTGTTTCCCTCACAATGTTTCCCTGAAGCTCTTTGATTTTGATTTCAAGGGATGTTTTCCACTGAATCAGTATTGCTGCATATGCGTCTTTCTCAAAAAATTCTGACATAGATTTTTTCACTTTTTCACTTGTCTTCTTCAGTTCTCTTTGAAGATCAGTTTCCTCAACTTTATGAATTGCTTCATTTTCTATTTTGTTGTGAAGTTTGTTGTCAATTTCCATCATGGCACTACGAAGACTCCAGGACCACTTGCTGTATTCTGTCTCCAGTTTCCTGTAGGCTGAAATCTCCAGAGAATTTCTGAAGCTGAAGACGAATCGTTCACTCAGTAAAGCCTTCCAGAGATCTTTAATACGATCTTTTAAGCCTTTCAGTGTTATTCCATGTGATTTAGAGGCATGAAAAAGAATAGATTCCTTTAGTTCTTGAATGTTCTCACAGTAGTTTGGGTTTGGTGGTGCCATTGGTGGGCTGCCCTCCCAGAGCTGAGCAAAATACTTCACATCATTCTGAACATCAAATCTAATGACATCACTGAAACATTCAGCATCACAGACTTCATCTTTAGCAGCAAGTTTTGTCATCTCATTCAGTGTCTCCTGCAGTCGCCTCTTTCCCTCCATGTTTTTCTCTCCAGCGGTGATGTCTGAAACATTCTGATGCACAAACACACAGCTGGGAGTCAAATTTACCTTCTTCATCCTCATGAAGGCCTGAACAACGATCTGAAGAATGTCCTGCATCTCAGATAAGTTTTCTCCAAAGATGTTTATCAAAGTCAGATTTCCAATTCCAACAACAAATGTGGCAAATTCATTGTCATGATATCTTGTAGATCTTCCAGCCAGTTCTAGAGCACGAAGACCCTCAGTATCAACAACCAGAATATAGTCAATCTTCATCTGTGTTTTCATCTCATCTGACACTCTGACCAGCTGCATGAAAGCTCCTCGCTGATCTCCCAGTTTCTGGATGAGTTCATCTAGAACAGCAGAGATCCACACCAGAGGAACATGAGCAGCATCTCCATCCATCATCTCCAGTGGAAATCCAGAGATCATCATCTCTGCTGCAAGACTCGGGAGAGAAGAGAATTCAAACGGCATGTCTTTCTTGTTCTTCTTCACAGATGAACATGATTCATAAATCTGACCGATCTCCCTCATGATGTGCTCCAAACCAAAGGTTGCAGCCTGAAGTTCCTCAGATATTCTCTCAAGTTCTGTTTGTTTGGCTTTATGTTCTTTAGATTTATTACTGTTGTCTTTCAGTTCTAAGACTGCTGACCATGTTTTGTCATATTTATGATGTAAAGCAGAAAGCTCAGCTGATGTATGTTCATCCAAGAGAATTCTGAGCCATTTGATAAAAAACATCCTTTCATGTTCATTATGTGAGTTAATTTCTTTATTAAAGAGCATCATAAACTCACTCATGTCAGATTCATGCTGTTGTTCCCGGATTTTTTTCATTTTTTCTTTATTTTCACTTGTTTCCATTTCTATCATTTCTCCTTGTGGTCGATGTAGTTGTTTGTTCTTTTGGCACCACTGATGCCACAGTTCTCCCTGACAGGGCAGAAATAATTCTTTGATTTTTGTAAGATCTTTATTCTCCAGTAAATTCATCATCTGATTTGCTGCTTCTCTTCCTCTACTGCATTCATCATCTTTCTCATCTACTCTAATGTCTGAGTGTTTGGACACATCTTCAAGTCTGAAAGTGGAAGATGTTTCTGAGAGACAATCATTTATAGTTATTCTAAGTTCTTCAGCTACATCTGACTGATTTCTGTATTTCAAACCAATTTGAAACTTCCCTTTCTTCATCTTCATTACAGTTGATTGATCTTCAGAAAGAAGACAAATGAGTGGCTTTTTGATTGTGAACAGGTTTTGAATCTTTGCTGCATGTCTATCATTCCTATCCAGTCGCGGTAGAAGAACAACATTGACTGATGCCATTTCAGTGAGGATCTGCAGTTGTTTCTCATGGTCTCCTGCATCACCATGTAGATTACAGAACGCAACACAGTCAGTGAATTTATCAGTGTTTTTCCCAGAGGGGCAGAACCAGGTGATCTCCACCACTCCATCCATCAGGACTCTGGTGATGCTGCTGCCTGGGCAGTTCCTGAAGTTTGTGCCTTGTAGATTGGCTGGGTTTGACTGATGATCTCATCATCATTGTTTCTCATCTTCCAGCTCTTGTTTATTTGCCTGAATGTCCAGAG
This sequence comes from Sinocyclocheilus rhinocerous, assembly GCF_001515625.1. NCBI lineage: Eukaryota > Metazoa > Chordata > Actinopteri > Cypriniformes > Cyprinidae > Sinocyclocheilus > Sinocyclocheilus rhinocerous. The sequence goes on from NW_015648513.1 coordinate 113,458, forward strand.
AGGAAACTCAATCTGTTGTGTGAATGGATCAGGAATAAGCAGAGGCAGAGCATACTGACACTGGGACAGTTTAGTCACCATCAGCTGCTTCAGGAAACCATCAGCACAAATAAACACAGCCACTTGAACATCCATCGGGTGGATTCGCTCAGATTGGCTTGTTTTTGACAAAGGGGTGTTGTCAGGAACATAATAAAAAATATCACTCTCATCTTCAGATGAGTCATTGTCTCTTTGTTGAGTTTGATCCTGTTCACTGGCCTTATTAACATTAATGTATCTTGCTCTGTAGTTCATCATCAGTATTTTATGTATGTAGGTCTGAATCACTTCCTCTTCAGCACAAGACTCATGGGATTGTAATGAATGTACAGTTATCTGAAGAACATCTGCAGCTCTCAGTTTGTTGTCTCTGCGAAGATTAAGTCTGCGAAATAGAGGCTCTATTTTTTCACTTTCAGTCTTTTCCTGCTGTAGGTGCTGATTTGGACTGACTCCTGCTGTTCCAGTGTCTTTATTCTCTCTCTGTTACATAAATAAATAGATAAATAAATAAATAAATGCATACATACATATTTTTTTGTATTCAGTTTCATTTCCATGGAATCACATTCAGTATTGATAACGAGAAAGGCCATTTGATATATTGTTTGCTTGTTTCTTTTTTTTTTTTTTTAAATATTTATGTTAAAATACATTCTGTTAAACCAAGATTATTGTTCATTGAGTACTATTAGTATGCCATTTAATAGGTTTATCTCCCCCAAAGAAGCTCAACTTAAATTGAAAGTTTGTGGCGTGGCTACAGTAGCAGGTTGAGCCAGAGGTTGTTTAGCCAGCGTTGGACCATGGTTGATGCATTACATGGGTAAAGACATTCATCAATTATCAATTATTTCATCAATTAATGTTTGATTGTCATGTTTCAACTATAATTTTTACTCATGATCAAACATTACTTGATCAATCACAAACTGGCTTATTTGATTATGTGACCCAAGTGAACCCCAATATGTGTCAGTGGAGATTGCCCATCACTGTCATTGTAATGTGTGTGGAATGTTTAAAGTTGGCATGAAAGGGAATTTGTGATTGTATTTTCTTACCTATTGTGATGTGAAATGGCTGAGTGAAATGCTCCCAGTGCAGTTATACTGGATTGGGTTATTATAAGCAAAATTATAGCATTCTCTATATATAGTGTATTAGCCTACTAAATTGCTGTTCACTTTTACCTGTTGAGGCAATATGCTTTATTTTTGTAATTCCACTAGGTGGCACTAGTGTCATAGAGAACAATAGGTTACTGTTTGTAACCCCAGTTCTCTGAAACATCAAGTAGAGAGATCCACCTATGGAAAAGGTATCATCACCTGACCCCTGCAGAAGGGGTCTTACTCTTTCTCAGTAAGCATATTTGCTTCTCGTGCAGCAACTGATGTTTCCTCTGTGAGAGTGTTTTCTCTCCTCTTGATGTTTCAGAGAATCAGTGTTAAGAACAGCAACCTATTGTTCTCTTTCATCATATAGTGTTTGAGATCCACCTATGGGAGATATGGACAGCTCCCCGGTTGCCCAATACACTTACAGTGAGACACTGAAAGCCAGAGGATGGTCCCCTGGAAAGGTGGTGCACGATACGTCACAAAGTAGCAAATCCCACATGAAGTGAGGATGCGATACCCTTTTTTGGGGGTACAAATGGTATGCTTAAATGTCACGATTAACCTGGGCTGGACAACCCAGGCTAAAAAAGGTGTAAAGGGCCTAAGAGCAAAAGGCTACAAAGAGCCCACACCTAAAACAGGATGAGCTACCGTGGTCTGGGTAACATCAAGCCGGTAGTATCTGACAAATGTATGTGGAAAGGCCCAGCTTTCAGTGGCACAAATGTCCTGCATGGAAACCCCTTTAAACAGAGCCCAAGAGGAAGCCATGTCTCTAGTAGAGGGTGCACTGAGGCCCCCTGGAGGTCACACTCCCTTGGATTCATATGCCAAAGAGATGGCTTCTATGAGCCAATGAGAGAGGCATTACTTAGAAATAGGATTCCCCGTGTTCAGGGGGGCCTATGAAATTAAGAGCTGGTCACTCCTTCTAAACAGGCTGGTCCTGCTGATGTAAACCCGCAGGGCACAAACAGGACACAAAGCATTCAGCCTCTGATACTCCGCAGAGGAGAATGTTGGAGGATTAAAGGCAGAAAGCTCAATCACCTCACAAGTGAATGCTGGGAAGCATTTTGGCATAAAGCCAAAGCCACGTGCAGAGCTGTCTTGAAAGACAAAAGTTTAAGGGAGATATCTCCCAGGGGCTCAAAAGGCTGTTGAGACAATGCCTCCAGCATGGAGAGGTCCCATTCTGGAACGGTTCTTCTAGTGATCGGAAGGGAATGGCGGATGCCCTTCATAAACCTACAAATAAAGGGGTGTTGCCCCACCATAGTGGCATCAAACCCAACATGACATGCAGCAATAGCCACTAAGTAGACTTTAACTCTCTGGGGTTGAAAACCTCACTGGTGTGGTCTGTCACATTTTTTTCTTGATGACTTTGAAAAGAACTAAAAATACTCAATTTTTTATCATACAGATAAGAATAAAGCATTGTTTGAAACTGCAAAGGGTCTACTTTTATTTGTGTATAGTCATAATAACAACAAAACAGTGTGCTTTTGTAAAGTAAAATAAACAGGGTGCGCTCCTGCCGTCTCTGCCTTTGACAACTTTCTTCACAGACATAAATAAAACAACCTGAATCTCGGCGAATACTTGCCTCATATACATGATAAATATATGAATGTATAGAAAGCTTGAGATTTTTTATTTTAAATGAAGTCATGTCTAAAACAAATATTCTCTGATAAAGTAATACGTATGAAACCAAAGAGAGGTACAGTTTTTCAGACTGAGCTCATTATTGTAGTGTGATCACGCCCACGAGCCGAGCGGCTATTGATATGACAATCATCCAGGTGAGACGCACAAACATTTAAATGCCCATATCAAGCGTGAAGATTCATCAAGTTCATCTTGGCTATTTTTTAGATCTTGGCTAAGTCTCGCTGAGAGGAATAACCCAGAATTTACCTCAGAAGGTAAGGTAAGGTTTACCTCAGAAGGTCCCTCAGAAGACTTTAGCCATTAATATGCTTTAGGATACTAAAAAAATAACACAAGTGTCAGGCAAGTCAAAACTTCTCCGGAGCCCCCAAACCCCCTCAGACCCAGAGGATTAATAGTGGAAAAAGATTTCTCACCATCAATAAGGTCTTGCAAAAAGCCAAAAATATCAGTGATTGAGCACTGATATGAAAGCACTCCTCACACCACTCCTCAAACACACGCTACTTGCAATCATAGAGGGATCATGTAGAAGAGGTTATAGCATTCTGAATATTGACAATGACACGTGGGGGAAGACCCAATGTGTTCAAATCTGCCCTCTCATGGGCCAAGCCCAAAGACCTGTCTGGATGAGGGTGGACGATTTCCCCGTTTGCTTGGGACAGGAGGTCAGTGTGTAATGGGAGGGTAGGGTGACCATACGTGCCATTTTCCCAGGACGCGTCCTGG
>NW_015648514.1:0-6072 GCF_001515625.1 Sinocyclocheilus rhinocerous
CTTGTTTTTCTTTGTGTGTGTGTGTGTATATATGTGTGTGTATAAAATATATATATATATCAGGGCTCTACGGTAACTTTTTTTATTAAGAGCACTGAGCTCCAATTTAGGAGCACAGACAATTTATTTATTTATTTTTTTCCTTAAACAACGCAATATTAATGTGCCACATAACATACACAAGTATGGAGAGCATGAGGGGAAAAAATCAGAAACATAGCTTCAGATAAACATTTAATATTTTCAGTTTCAGAAAAACAGTTAGACAGGCTATCCTCAAAACACAAAAAAATCATATGCACAAATACACAATATCCTCAAAACACAAAAAAATCATGCATAAATTTCATATGCACAAATACACAATGTACAGACGTTGAAGTGTAGTGCTCAAATATATTTAAAACAACAGTTCACCAACAAATAAAAATTCTGTCATCATTTACCCACCCTAATGTCATTACATACACATAATATTAAAAAAAAACCTTCAAGTGAGTTCTGAAGATGAAAGAAAGACTTAAGGTATTGGAATTACAAGAGAGTGAGCAAATGATAACAGAATTTTTAATTTTTGGGTGAACTGTCCTTTTAAAAGCTTTATTGACATCTGCACTGCTGAACACAATTAATGTTCCTGCCACACAGTGAACAGCAATCAGATGCTGCATATTTCAGCTGGCCAGGCTTTGTAGTGTGGCTTTCTTGAACGTTTACTTGAAGACAGCCACCTTTGTAGTGTGGTTTTCTTGAACGTTTACTTGAAGACAGCCACTTCTCTGCGCATTTGCTTGGATCAAATCTCTCCAGAGAAGGTCCCTCAGTGCTGATTCTAATAAGATCCTCTGTGGTAGATACGTGCAGACTGCTTCGAGTGGAGTTTTTGATGCGGTTCTGTGCTGAGAACCCTCTCTCACACTGTGCAGCTGATATAGGTAGAATCAGCATCATCTCGACAAGGTGCAGTATGTTCTGGAAATGAAACAAACAACTGTACTGATTAAAAAAAATAAATAAACCCGATTAAGCAAACTATTACATAAAGTACTGACTGAATGGTAAAAAGTGTACATTACCTTGTAGTCAACTTTGTATGGCTCTTTGGTGGACAAAGTTTGCCACAAGCTGCTGTAGGACTCCCCTTGAACGTTGTCTGTCTGGCATCCACCTCTAACCCAAACAAAGCACACAGTTATAAATGATGATATGCAGAAACATCTAATGATCCATCTATCTAAATCTACAATGTAATGGGGTAACATCTCACCTTTGCAGTACTTCTTGAAAATGATTTAGAAGAACATCCACCTGCTCACTGCCATAATCTAGTAGAACGTCTTCATTTTCTGGCCATGTGTCATGGTTAAAAATTTTGAAACAGTCAATTGCAGTATATGCTGGACACTGGCTGTCTTTGTTTATTAGACTACCTAAGCGAGCATGTAGGGCCTCGACAGCAACAGAAATGACAGTACTGATTTGCTGCTGTAACTTATGGTTGCCTAGGCCACCAGGCTGGATCATTCCTGACATGTCACCAGCAAGTGATACACCCTGAAAAAATTATATTCTGTTGTTAGAACAATGCAGTGTATTTGTCTGAGAATATAAACATCACAATGTTTAGAAAAATCAAAAATAACAGGTATTGTTCCTAATCTTGTGCCTTGCTTAAATATTTTGTACAAGTAGTAGGCTCACTATCTCTAATCCTAACAAACCTGAAATGTGACCTTATCCTTTTCTTGCCCTTGAAGACAAGCCAGAAACTTGGAAAGCATGCCACTTTGCTTAAGTCTTCCCTTCATGGCCTCTAATGCTGCAACTGTCTTCCTAAGTTCAGATACAGCTTGGGGAAGAATGAGGTCATTCTTCTGAAGGATGCAACTGAGTGTAGCCAGTTCTTGAAAGACGTCAGCCAGGAAATGACTGAATGTGCAGAAATTCACTTCCTGCATTTCCTTTCTTATCTAATATAGAAAAGTACTTGAAATTTCTTCATTTCAACTTTTGGAAAGTAGCATGTATATTATTATGAAACTAACCTTCTTTGCACGACCCAGTATGTCAGCATTGGCAGCAGATAAGGCCAGGTGTTCCATATGATAGAAGGTGACAGCATACTGACCACTGTCTGCAGCCAAGTCTCCATTCTTTTCGGATTTAAGAAGGGTACTCAGTGCTCGGTGCACGTGAGGAATCCATCTTGTTCCCTTCACACTAGAAGGAGTGCAAACCCCCACACCAAGCTGTTCTCCAAGGGCATTCAACTCCCGTCTTGACTTTGCACTAAAATTATAAGTTTTCCAAACAAGATGGAGGAGATTATACACTTTTGCTACCATCGGATTTTTGCTCTGCAGGTTGAGAATCGCCAGCTCTAACCTATCCAAAAAAAAATATATAGAGAAAATTTTTATTATAATTCTGCAAACCAGATGTAACAGTAGAGACAGTTCTTATAGGCATTGTGAATAAAAAAACTAAAATATTATGCCATTAGATTCATAGTTATATTAATGTAGTAAAAAGTAGTAAAGGTTAAATTCTTTTCAAAAGAAAACACTAACCGATGTGGCATGCAGTGTATGAGAATCACATGTTCTCCAACTTCCCTCTGCAAAAGAGCAATCACTCCACCATGGATGCCCATGTTTACAGATGCACCATCTGCACCAAATGCAATGCATTTTTCTGTCCAGTCAGGGGTGCCAAGGGAATCAAACGCAGCCTTTGTACCATCTAGGATGCCTTCAAAAATATATATTGTTCATTTACATTATAGTTTATTTTCATAACTTTCATAATATTTTCATTATCAAGCCACATTACACTAAAACAATGTTTTCCTGGTTCTTTGAAATAAAATGAGATAAAAAATAGTTTACAAAAACTGTACAGTCTACAATAGTTGTTAGGCACTGTGTTAATATCTTTTTAACTTACTTTACAGTTATGTAATTTACTTTGGCTTAAGAACCATTAGTTCTAAGTTCTCATCCCACTTTAATTGAATAATAGACTATAATAGTTTAGTATAAGCTTCCTGTAAAATGCATGTTTAAGTGTTATCTACAGCTTCAATGACTTCAGGGGGGGAAAAAGACAATAATAAAAAATGTGGTACTTACCCTCTGCATGGGCATGCTGAAGCATCTGCTGGCTGACTAGACGAGTCACCGGTTTTCCGTCTTCTAGAAAGCGCACATACACTATCTCGCACTCTGTATCGGCGACATCTGTATCCACGTCAACAAGAACAGAGAGGTAACGTGCATCTTGAATGGTTTGAGCAAGCTTATCCCTGATGTCTTCAGCGATCTGGGCTATCATGTCTGCACATCTGACGTCGTTGTCATAGGTAGGGTTGATATCCACAGTTTTTCTTCTGAAGCAAAAGTAATGGCCCAAATTTCGTAAATGGGATTTCTTCTTTCGCTATCAGGTATGCGGTGTTGAATTAGATTTTTAGTTGTCTAAGAGCTTCTGCGTTTGTAAGGCTTATTTGCCTGTTAGCGGCTGCCTGAATTGTACGAGGATTATTAGGTTGTGACCTGTTAATAAATATGTCCCTGCAGCGAAAATGGCGCTGGGAATTGCCGTGCTTTACAAGCGATTCTCGCTTGAAGTGTGAATTTCCGCACACAAACATTGTTGGCCCTGCTAATTCCGCACCGGCTTCTTTGCAGTATTTGCACAGCATGACATCTTTATCTCGGTTGTATTGTAGCCATGGAAAAGCGTCAAGCCATTCATTTCGGAACTTGTACTATTTAAAGTTACCTGTCACTGATAGTTTCTGTTTCTTACAAGGAACAACAGCACCGACTTCTTGTTCGTCTTCTTCTTTTTCTTCTTGTTTTTTGAAGCTACTCTGTTCTGCCTCATTTGAGACAGAACTCGTAAAGTAAAATTTGATGCTTTTCATCCCAACACCGCTTTAATTCAATGCCACAAGCCCCGTTCACAATACAAGCGACACGCAACAGAAAATCCCATTCATTTCAATGGAGAGCTGGCGATTTCCGGCGACAGCGGCCATTGGCGACCGGATGGGGCGTGTCCAGCGACGCGACAAAGTTCAGAATCCTTCAACTTTATGCAAATGAAGAGCGACTTTCGGGAGCGACAGCCAATAGGAAAGAAGACGGTAGAGCTCATGTGATCGTTCTCATTTCAGCGCCATAGATAAACAAACGCAATGGAAGAAAGTAGGCTCTTTTTCTCATTCATTTTTGTTTGTATGTACGGATTTAATTTAGATTTAGATTATAGTTAGTCTTTTGCCTCCGAAATGTTTATACTTAGCGGCAAGAAACCTGATTCGCTGTCAAGGCAACCAGTATTGAGAACGCCCACTAGCAACCATCGCCAGCCCCTGGCGACATGCAGCGACAAGAGTCGCTGCTAGTGTGAACAGGGCTACAGTCGTCGCAAACTTTTTCGCGCCGCTTGCTTGGGTGACTGGAATTAAAACCAACCAATCACAATGCGAAACGTCACTGTTGATGCGTAACGTATGTGTAAGGGCATTTGGGGGTTGTAGTTTTTAGCTTCGATCGGGTCAGTCGCACAAGTGCGCCTAAATATTTTATCATGGTCGCACACAGTAATTTTTTGTCGCAAATGCGACTGAAATGGTCGAGTCAAGTCACCTTCATTTGTATAGCACTTTATGCAATACATATTAGTCATGTTTCCAGCTAAAGTCAGTTCATGATTCAGTGATGTCATCATCCAGTTCAGCTCTCTTCCAATAGTGTCTGTGCAATCAGTCAAGCGTCCCCAAATAAACAAGCCAAAGGTGACAGTGGCAAGGAACCGAAACTCCATCAGTGACAGAAAATGGAGAAAAAACCTTGGAAGAAACCAGGCTCAGTTGGTGGCCAGTTCTCCTCTGGCCAGACCAAACCAGCATATGTTACGGGGGAAAAGAGTCAGGATCCAAGTGCAAGTGCAAAATAAGGGTTTATTTTGTAACCACAATAGACGGAGACAAAACGTGATCATAATCCGGAGTCTCGGTCAAGATCAGGGCTCCTCCCGAGCAGCGTTCCTCGCACAGCGCTGGCCTAGCCACGGCGAGGGCTGAAGATCCGTACCCTGGCTGAGCGTGGACTGAAAACAGAGAACTGACAAGGAGACAGGACATGAGATAACGAACTGACAAACACACCTTGAACAAAACGCCCTATAAAGGCATCGCTAATGAGTTGCAGCTGGCGCGGCACCTTGCCGTCCGTGGGGGAACGCTGGGATAGTACCCCACCAACTCCCACCTCTGACGCGTCAACCTCCACCACAAACTGCCTGGAAGGATCAGGGGCTATGAGGATGGGAGCTGAAACGAAGCAGCCTCTCAGTTTGGAAAATGCAGCTTCTGCTGCACTAGACCACCTGAATGCAATCCTGGTGGAGGTTAAGGCCGTCAAAGGTGCAGCTAGCTGGCTGAAATTGCGAATAAACCACCAGTAGAAAGTGGCAAAGCCCAGAAACCTCTGCAGGGCCTTGCGGGAATCTGGGGTTGGCCAATTCACCACAGCCTGAACTTTCTCGGAATCCATGCGCACCCCCTCGGCCGAGATGATGTATCCCAAAAAAGGAACAGACTGTGCATGGAAAGCGCATTTCTCCGCCTTGACGAAAAGCCCATTCTCTAACAGCCTCTGAAGCACTCGTCTGACGTGCTGAACATGTTCCTGGAGAGAACGAGAAAATATCAGTATGTCATCCAGGTAAACATAAATGAACTGATCTAGCATATCTCTCAGAACATCGTTAACGAGTGCCTGGAAAACCGCGGGAGCATTAGAAAGGCCAAAGGGAAGAACAAGATATTCAAAGTGCCCCCTGGGGGTATTAAAAGCGGTTTTAGCGGTTTTCCCCTCTCTCATGCGAACCAAATGATAAGCGTTGCGGAGATCTAATTTCGTGAAAAATGACAAAAATGACGGACGCTCGAAAGCCGACGACATCAACGGTAAAGGGTAAGTATTCTTCACCGTGATGTCGTTTAAGCCCCGATAATCAATACAGGGACGAAGAGAGCCGTCCTTCTTTTTCACGAAAAAA
>NW_015648514.1:7206-35011 GCF_001515625.1 Sinocyclocheilus rhinocerous
GCAGCTAGCTGGCTGAAATTGCGAATAAAACGCCGGTAGAAATTGGCAAAGCCCAGAAACCTCTGCAGGGCCTTGCGGGAATCTGGGGTTGGCCAATTCACCACAGCCTGAACTTTCTCGGAATCCATGCGCACCCCCTCGGCCGAGATGATGTATCCCAAAAAAGGAACAGACTGTGCATGGAAAACGCATTTCTCCGCCTTGACGAAAAGCCCATTCTCTAACAGCCTCTGAAGCACTCGTCTGACGTGCTGAACATGTTCCTGGAGAGAACAAGAAAATATCAGTATGTCATCCAGGTAAACATAAATTAACTGATCTAGCATATCTCTCAGAACATCGTTGACGAGTGCCTGGAAAACCGCGGGAGCATTGGAAAGGCCAAAGGGAAGAACAAGATATTCAAAGTGCCCCCTGGGGGTATTAAAAGCGGTTTTCCATTCATCCCCCTCTCTCATGCGAACCAAATGATAAGCGTTGCGGAGATCTAATTTCGTGAAAAATGACGCCCCCTGCAGACGCTCGAAAGCCGACGACATCAACGGTAAAGGGTAAGTATTCTTCACCGTGATGTCGTTTAAGCCCCGATAATCAATACAGGGACGAAGAGAGCCGTCCTTCTTTTTCACGAAAAAGAACCCTGCACCGGCCGGAGATGAAGAGGGGCGGATGATCTTGGCTGCTAAAGAATCAGAAATATATTTCTCCATGGCCTCCCTCTCCGGCGTGGAAAGTGAATATAATTTGCCCTTAGGCGGAGACGTACCTGGCAATAAGTCTATAGCACAGTCATAGGGACGATGAGGAGGTAGAGAAGCAGCCCGAGACTTACTGAACACTCCCTTCAGATCAAGGTACTCACGTGGCACGTTAGACAGGTCCGAGTGATCCTCCTGAAACACAGAACAGAAAACGGGAGAACAAGCAGACAACAAACAGGGGGCATGACAATATTCGCTCCAGCCCAGGACAATATTGCCTCCCCAATTAATATGAGGGTTATGGCGAACCAGCCAGGGATGACCCAGCACCAACGGAGCCGTGGGTATGTCGGTGAGGAGAAAGTAAATGTCCTCAGTGTGTTGACCCGAAGTGATGAGTCTTAATGGTGCAGTGGAGTGAGTGACGGAGGGTAAGGACTGGCCGTTGAGTGCAAGCATAGAGATGGGCTGAGAAAGCTCCACCATGGGTATCTGAAGGGTCCGAGCGAAACCAATGTCTAAAAACTTCCCCTCCTCTCCAGAGTCCACTAAAGCCTCACAGTCATAATTAAATGACTGTATTACCAACCTCACAGAAAGATGAGTGCTCGAACAAGAGGATTTGTCTGTAGTGACGGCACCCGTCAGTAACCTCTTACCTACTGGCGGGTGTTGGCTTTTACTGGACACTGTGCTGCGATGTGTCCGGTGGCGCCACAGTATAAGCACAGTCCCTCTCTCTTACGTCTCTGCTTCTCCTGTTGCGAGAGTCGGGACCTTCCCACCTGCATGGGCTCGGGCTCTGGAAGAGAGAACACAGTTTTACTGGTGAGTGATGGCAAATGACTCTGTGAAGAGGACGGCGGTTCTCGGAGTTGTCGTTGAGCCCGCCTCCGCAATCGGGTGTCCACCCGAATAGCAAGAGCTATGAGTTCATCCACCCCAGTAGGTAACTCTGATGAATCTATCACGTCCTTAACCATATCAGAAAGTCCAAACCGAAACATGTCCCACTGTGCCTCTGCATTCCACCCACACTCTGCAGCCAATGTGCGAAACTCGATTGAATAATCTGTGACCGTGCTCTGTCCTTGGCGTAACTCGGCGAGAAGTCTTGCCGCTTCTCTGCCCGAAGCAGCATGATCAAAGACCCTCCGTAGCTCCTCGGAGAATGCCTGAAAGGAAGAGCAACAAGGAAGTCCCTGTTCCCACACGGTGGTTCCCCAGCTAGCCGCTCGTCCCGAGAGCAACGTTATCACAAACGCCACTTTAGCCTCCTCAGTGGGGAACGATGACGGTTGGAGGGAAATGTACAGCGAACATTTGGCCAGAAAAGAACGACATAACTGGGGTTCCCCGGAATAAAAGGCTGGAGGTGGTAGCCCAAGGTTCATGGGTGCGGACAATCGGGCCCACCGAAACCGGTGGATGAAGCATGGCTGGTTGCTGACCTGAAGCCGTCTCTGCCTTCAGATGCTGGATCTGGGTGGTAAGCTCAGACACCTGAACCACCAGGGCCTGGACGGTACGCCCCGTGGCCATCATCTGATCCTCCTGATGCTCCATGCGAATGTTAGTCTTAGACAAAAAGTCCCTGAGTTCTGCCGCACTCGCTGGATCCATGTGTTTAGGTCGGTTCGTTCTGTTACGGGGGAAAAGAGTCAGGATTCAAGTGCAAGTGCAAAATAAGGGTTTATTTTGTAACCACAATAGACGGAGACAAAACGTGATCATAATCCGGAGTCTCGGTCAAGATCAGGGCTCCTCCCGAGCAGCGTTCCTCGCACAGCGCTGGCCTAGCCACGGCGAGGGCTGAAGATCCGTACCCTGGCTGAGCGTGGACTGAAAACAGAGAACTGACAAGGAGACAGGACATGAGATAACGAACTGACAAACACACCTTGAACAAAACGCCCTATAAAGGCATCGCTAATGAGTTGCAGCTGGCGCGCTCTGATAGAGCGCCAGCTGCCACCACTAATGAATGACGTAACACACACACACCCACAAGACGCAAAAAGACCGCACGGACCCATGAACCGTGACAGTATACTAAAGTGGTATCATATATCTTCAAATGAAACATCTGTATACTGTTAAGGGTAATAGGGAATGCTTTTGCCCAAAGTGTGTCTCCTGTTCTTCGATTTGCATCACAGCTTGTCTCCTGAGTTCAAACTAAATATTGTGTTTGTAAGATTTTATGTATTAATGTAGCCTATATTTGGAGAGTCAATAGATGAATTTCAATTAAATGTTGGGGGTAAAAGAAGTCCGTCTCAGTGTTTCATCCTCCATTCCACGTATGAAGAGACAAACGCCAGCAAGGCTAAAATATTTGGGGAGTTGATATTTTCCCATTATGGTGCCCTTCAATGTCGAAACAGCTGAATCGACAGAAATCCTCTGTTTTATATTAATCCAGCAGTGGAGGACAGTGGCGAGTTTGAAGTTCAAGGTTGTTAAATACTTGAAAGAAATGAGTCATGAGCTTTCAAGAAAGGCACTCAGTGCCAGGTTGTTTCTGGAATATTGTTCCTGTAAAAAGTTTACTGTGGATACTAAATGATTACTTATTAGGAAAGTGGTTGAGGATAATGGGTTAGCTGAACAAAATACGCCTTTATGGTCGGTTAGTACGTAGGCCAGTGTATCTCTATACCACACACTGTAGAAGAAACTTCTCCCAAGACACTTTCTCAAAGTGTTTTTGAGGGCAATACCAGCTAAAAATGTATACGTTTGCAGAATTTCCACCATTGTTCCTGGTGACACATGCACAGTGCATTGTTGAACACTCAATAGTGTGCTCCCTAGGTGTGCTCGGCAGTTTCGGTTTACCTGACGATGAGTGCAATAAACTTTGCTTTTTGTTCACAGTCCTCATCTTACAGTTTTCCTCACCAAATTATATTTGCTAAGTTTGGATACAGCATCTGCATTTACTGCACTATCTATTGTCAGATGTGTCGTCAATGGCACAGCTTTCTGTAATTGGCGCAGGTTATAGGTAATTCCAGTTTTGGAGTTACATGACGCCTGTGATCATCTATTGATGAATGTGAATTGTCAATTGTGAACTAAAGGTATGTCTTTGTATTTTGTAACTTCCTTGGAAAGAAACCAGAAACAATAGAAAGATGCATATAGGGGATTTTGGTTTCACAATAGTGTCAAATACCACATCATTTTTTTGTCTGTTATATAAAGTAATTATCAGGAGTCGTTTTCTCACATTCTTAGACAAATAAAATGGAATATAAACTGTTTTTTTTTTTTTGGTTATATACAGAAATGTGTTTTTCATATGCTGTCAAAAGCGTGTTGGTTAATGGTTTACATTTTACAAAAAAAAAACAGTGTCGCATGTGAAAAGGTCACACAGTCAGCAGCCAGTTATGAGGATGTCGAAGACACCCTTAAACATAAGGAAGCCGGAAACACTTAATAGATTATCTTGAAAAAAAAAAAGTAAGATAATGAATCAAAACGTTGATCCAGTAAACACAGAGAATGGTTTAAGTGGGTTAAATGACCAAATAAATAACCTTAGGCAAACTACCCTGAGAAATAGACTGAAGCTCTGATTTGAGGGAAGGGAGTCCAATAAATTTGAGTTTTACAATTTCTCCAAAGCCTTTTGACGTAGGGCAGTGTTTGCTTTTAAGATTTGACCTCAAGATAAAGCAAATACATAAAAATAAAAGTGTGTGAATGTGTGGTACCAGATATGAAAAAAAAAAAAACTGATTAGATATCATAAGTCATTCTAAGATTGCATAAGTCCCACTCATTGTTATACCAAGAAGAAGAAACCGAAAGTTTAGGCTTCACGGGAAAACTATACTCTCATAGTCCAGTCTTTTGTCATTTGACATTACAATTGCATTCCTAATCACAACTGTTAACTGATGAGTTATGGAAATATTTCTATAATTAAACAAGCTTACAATATCTATTGGTGGAACAACTAAAAACTGTATTTACTCCCATAAACGAAAGTTAATGTTTCAGCATGAAATCTGTTGTGCTCTAACATGAATTAAAGATGATAGTTACACTTCAGTATAGGGACCAACTCTCACTATTAACTAGTTGTTTATTAGCATGCATATTATTAACATATTAGCTGTTTATTAGTACATCTCATATTCTGCATGACCATATTCTACATCCCTAATCCTAGCCAATACCTAAACTTAACAACTACCTTACTAACTATTAATAAGCAGCAAATTAGGTGTTTTTTGAGGTAAAAGTCATAGTCAATGGTTTGTTAATAGTGAGAACTAGACCTTAAAATAAAGTGTGACCAAGAGGATTTTGGGAAATAGTAAAAGCAAAACTAAACATTCATAGGCAGAGTGTTTATAGTTGAGCAAGAGCCTTAAGTCTTGGTCTTATCATGAGGAGGAAACGAAACGAACACTGCAGTAATGCTGCAAACTGGACAACGACTGTCCTCTGTTTGAGACCAGAATTTTCCATATGTAATAAAACAAACAGATAAGCAGATAAGAGTTACTTGAAATAAGACTCTTATAGAGCTGATAGAATTGAATCATTAAGCTGACAGTCACAGTGCAACAGTAAATTCCAGAATCAGCACTCAGTTATATCATGTGAAGTTTCAGTAAAGCCACTGAGAATCTAGAAAAAACAAACTTCTTCAAATATGAGAAGAAATAATCTAAATCAGCTGTAAAGCATCTCTTAAAAAAGACAATAGTGTTGTTATTCAGCAGATTTACATGTATCAATTTTGCTGTAAAACATATATCAATTGAAGTTGTATTCTCATCTGATGGTGTTAGTGTAGTCAAAACAACATTATTACTGAATATTAACCGAGTATTATTCTTTCAAGTCCAGACTAAGCAAAGGCAAGGAAGCCAAACTCCATCAGCTGAGAGAAATGGACCAGTTCTCCAAACACGGTGAGAAATATGCATCACAAATCAGATTTATAAATTGATATTATTCAAAAATACACTTACAGTGTTCAAAGTATGCATTGTATCATTATGTCTTTAAAAAATCAATTGTAATGTGAGTGAATGACCTCACATGCAAACCACTGACTTTAAATGTCTATACAAACTCATTTATTTCAAGTGCAAAATTGGTTGTACTTTATTTTACAGTAGGTGCACATACAGTGTATTTACCAAAGTAATACTAATTAATAAAAGGCATCTATTATATTGTTAGGTCCATAGTTAGTTTTTACCCAGTTGTTCTAAATACTATGTACTTAACAGTGATTACATGCAGAACAGGACAGTAAAATGAAGCGCTACCCTTTGAATTACACATTTTCTCTGTAATTGAATCTTAAATAAAGGTCACTATAGTTGCAAACAGACGTCTAACTGTTTTTACTTATAACACAGTTTAAATGTTCACTCTGGATCAGTGATTAAACACTCTTCATTCTCCTAATACGTGAGTGCATACACAGTGCATCTGAAGAGCTGAGCTGAGCTGAACACAAGCTGTGGAAAAACCACAGAAAGACCACTAATCAACTATGAGATTGGACAAAACAGGACTGAAGCACAGGTCTGTGTAAACACAGAATAAATGAGCAACTGAGACACAGGTGAAGGTAATGAGTAACTAAAGCAACAAACAAAAACACACACAGAAACCCAGAGGGACTAAACATGCAGGAAAAGAGAAACCAGGAACAACGGGACAAAATAAGCTCCAAACGTTATTTATAGTGATCCTCAAGATCTTGATTAGCTGATTCAGATTAAGACCGGAGTGAAACTCTGTAGTAGTGTGAATGGACGTGAATGTCCCTGTTAAAATCTTCCTCTGATGGGTTTTTTAGTATTTCTAAGAAATGTAAGTAACTAATTCAGATATCATGCGAGTTAGTTAAAATCTTATAATTTGGAATCATAGTTCAAATAAACATACGATTCCAAGAGATATGAATCCAAATATGACATATTGAGTAATTTGTCATTATTAGAATATAATTAAAACCACATGAACATTTTTGTGAATGAAAACGTTATGGTCTACAATATAACAGTAAATTTATTTACCCTAGTGCACTGCAAAAAAAATAAAATGATATGATCATTTTGGCAACTTGTGTTTTTATATTAACTCATAAAAATAAATTGATGTGATTTATGTGAAATTCAACTTGATTTTTAAGTCAGTTTAATGTAATTTAAGTTGAAACTATACTTAAAAATAAATTTAAGGCATTACGTTTTTGAGATGAAATAGATGGATTTTTTTACCGTATTAGAATAAGGAAAACGGTAAAAGTCGGCAGATTTGTTTAAGCCGTAAGTATTTACAGTGATGGGAAGCAAACCCGTTGTGGTATTTGCTGGTGTGACAGCAGTGTCATCAGCTTAATCTCGGCCATCATTACGTGTATTATAGGTTGACAGGGACACAAAGACAACAAACAAAAACACTTTCTGCTGAAACAGATTAATTGTTCAGGTGAGCAGAAAGAGGAAACCGTTTCCTGTTTCCTACAAACACTGCAGAAGAGGATAGACGAAACAATAATGTCACATATTATCAGTAATGCATCACTTGTCCCTCATGCTCAGAGAATGTGACAATAGGAAATAATCAATTAATGTGCTACTAAACACATGATTTTATCATCAATTACTGTGACGGAAGAAGGAAAATAGCTCCCAGTTTATATTAGGTGGCCTTAACTGCTATGTACTTACTTCGAAATCAATCATTTGATACCAAAATTGTTTTCTGACCAAGATTCATCTCCCATACAACTCGGAGAATTCCAGTCAGCTGATCGTCTACCATTGTTTGCAATAAGATAAATCTCAAAAAGTGCTCACCACTTCTTGGCACAAGAGACAGCTTTTAACATCTAGTCCTGTGTTCTTGATTCTGATACAATGCACTTATTGTGTACATACATGTTTTTACATTTACGGTTATCGTTACACTGTTGACCCATCCCTTGCACCTTAACCCACCCTTAAACCAACCCATACCACCAAACCTGTCCCTAACCTACCCGTATCCCACCTCAATAGCAGCAGAAGTGTTTTAAAATACAATATAAACACAATAGGTACACTGTACTTATTTGTATGTAAGTACATAGTAGTTAAGGCCACTTAATATAAAGTGGGACCGGAAAAGAGAAATAACCATTCAGTGTTTTAGTTTGGGCACATGAAAAAATACTATAGTCATTTACAGTAAATACTACAGTCTTTTTGAACCATACTATAGTAAAGTACTTGAATTAATTTGTTGCGGTAATTCTAGAGTTGCTGTGGTAATATAACAACTATAGTATTATAAACAAATTACTTTACACAATACTGTGCTAAGTTTTCTACAACTATAGGGTATATTATACTACAATACACTACAGTTTACTGTAGTAAACACTAAAGTATACTACAGTATTTATTTATTACAGTTTATCCGTTCACTATAGTTAATACTACAGTATGCTGTAGCGTTCATTAACAAAGTGTTATAAATACTATAACATATACAGTACAGTATAATACACTTTACTAGCATGGTTCAAAAACACTATAGTATTTACTGTAAATTACTATAGTATTTTTTCATGCGTGGCAATCAATCAAAGTCCTGATCGCCGACAGATTGCCGGTTGGAGTATTATTATCAATTGCATCACCAGATGAAACTCAAAATTAATTTGTTTCTTTCTGGTGTTCAGGCTGGAGCACCAAAACTAGCATTGTTCCTGTAAATGCAATGAGTCTTCGCTCTTTTTCATCTTGATGGACGAACCCTAGCAGGGTGGCTACATCTACACACCTCCAGAAACCTGATGATCGCTCTCTTCAGGACAATGCTTTCCGTCTCATTCAGAGCAGAAACTACAGAGGGGATTTCCTTACATGGACTTCCCAAAGACTGTCAACTACAGCAACGGGTTAAACTCTTCACACAAACTCCTTCAGGTGAGTTGTGCAAAGGTTTGGCCATAGTTTTATTTTCTTTTTTTTTTTTTGTATTGTATCCAGTTAAGTTTGACATCATGCATTTCAGTATGAGAGGATCTGTGCTTGGACCAACACGGTTTGATATTGCTGCAGCCACATAAAGAAGTTATAAAAATAAGTGCAAAGATTATTTTTTTTGTTAGAGATTTCATTTGATTGGTAACAGCTCTGTAAGTGTCTTATTATTGTATTTAATGATTAAAAATAAGGCATCTCTCAGGCAGTAAATGTGGATCCTTTAGATGAATTTGAGCAATGCTGGTCTGGTCTTGGTCTTGGTCTCAACACACAATTGTCTTGGTCTCAGATTAGGTGGTCTTGACTACAACACTAGCTTCAAATGAATGCACCCCACAGCATAATAACAATTTAAAATCATGCATTTCAGTATGAGAGGATCTGTGCTTGGACCAACACGGTTTGATATTGCGGCAGCCACATAAAGAAGTTATAAAAATAAGAGAATGTTAGCCCAGCTGAAAGCACAAGTGAAAACAACCTTGGCATGTTTTCTTTATTACATTTAAAAACATCACAAGGAAGGCATCTGAGTACATATTCATCTTCATCTTAAGGCAATGACACAGCGCCCCTGCTGTCTACTGCTGGTAATTGGAGACTTCAATCAAGTTGTTGTCAGGGTCACGGAAATATAGGGAGCGGATGGGACCCACAGCGCCTGTCCTGTCCACGGGACCCTCCTCTATCGTCACTCCACACGCCTGCAACACAACAGCAGCATATCAGCACCTGCATGCGTCAGGGTTTATCTGTGAGCCGTGCAGAACTCAATTGAGAATGTTTTTACATGTCAGTTCTTTAGTGTAAATTAAAATAGGGAACCGGATGAATTATAATTTGAATTGAAATTCTACGAAATGCGTTTACTGCTGTACTGTATGCGTGTAGTTTTAATTACACATTTTATTTTCAGAATGAACTGCACAAAACATGCAGGGTATTTTAGTGTGGTGGCATTAGTAATGGTTAAAATGTTATCTATAGAAATACGCTTTCAAATTTAATTTATTAGCATAAACTTCACTTTATTTAAAGGGGTCATATGATGCGATTTCAATTGTTCCTTTCTCTTTGGAGTGTTACAAGCTCTTGGTGCATAAAGAAGATCTGTAAAGTTGCAAACACTAAAGTCTCAAATCCAAAGAGATATTCTTTATAAAAGTTAAGAGTCAACCACGCCTAACTAAAACGGCTCGTTCTAACACGCCCCACATGTCTACGTCACGATGTGGGAAGATTTGCATAACACCGCCCAAATGTTCACGCAAAGAAAGAAGGCATAACTTTTATTCTCGCTGTAGTATTGTTGCTGCCGCCGCCATGTCGTGAAGACGCTGTGTGTCAGCATCATATGACCCCTTTAACAATTCTGATTTTGATTGGCAGAGTTCAAAACCAGGAAAGACCATTCGAAACAATTCCTCTTATAATTTTTCTTTGGCATCGCTGAGTTTTTTTTTTTTTTTTCTGTAAAAATAGACAAAATAACTGGCAATATTGTTTCTCAAATGTAAGCTGGTCTTCCTACGTTTGCAGACTATTTGTATATGTCTACT
This sequence comes from Sinocyclocheilus rhinocerous, assembly GCF_001515625.1. NCBI lineage: Eukaryota > Metazoa > Chordata > Actinopteri > Cypriniformes > Cyprinidae > Sinocyclocheilus > Sinocyclocheilus rhinocerous. The sequence continues at coordinate 17,485 of NW_015648514.1, forward strand.
TTTTAATAAATTATTAGTATTATTATTTTTAATTGATCTACACTGTTTCTATACTTATAATCAACAACTTCAAGTCAATAGGTTTATGCTCTTTATAGTTTTTCAATTGTATAATATTGCTCACAGTGGTTTATAGGATTGTAGTTTATTCCTTCTTTAAAGATGTTGGGTACACCATCTTGTTTCTTTGTCTTTTTGTCCAATTTTTAAATACTTTTTTTGTTGTTGTTGTTGCTTTAATCACAAGTCTGTCACCTCGGAGCTGATTGGTTTGATTCATGAAGTAACTGCCAATATTGAGTCTCAAATGCAAGCTACTCAGTATGAACTTCAATAGAACTGCATGTCGTTTCACTGAATTCAAACATGCCTGTAATAAGCATTAGAAACAACAGCACTCTCGCTTGTGAGATATTGCGTTAATTATGAAGCATGCCTTCAAATCAAGAGAATTACGTGGTGGATATTCTGTGGTACTGTATGGCAGAATTAATAATCAAGCATAAAAAGTCAAAAATCAATAGCTGTTATTTGTTCAATTTGCAACATTTTTATTAGAGTAATAAACTGATCTGTTGCGTGATTTTGTTTTTCATTGCAATTGCATTCCAATTCAACATTCTGTGGCCAATTCGAAACAAATTCCCTCATAAACGGAGCGGTTCATACCAACTCTGTCAAACCTCTGTGAACACATCAGTGTAAGTCACCTTGAGGTGGGCAGCGACGGTTGTCAGAGGGGTTTTGGTAATGAGGCACAGGTCAGCAGATCCCGGTGTCGGGGTTTTGGCTTTGGGCTCAAACTCCTTCCCAGCCTGATGCAGGTTGAGCTTTTGCTCTCCGAAACTCAGAGCTTTACGGTCGCCCTGAAGTGACAGGATTACTTAGAGTCTGCTGCCACCGTGTGGTATTGTTTGCAGTGTGCTTTGAGTGACATTCTACCTTAAAAGTGACGACCTCCATCCCCAAAACCTTGGAGTAGAAGTGCGTGGTTGTGTTCAGGTCCCGAACCGTGAGCACCAGGTGGTCCAGATGACTGATGTCAACGGGACAGGAACTTTTGAACCGAACTGATGAGAGTCCACCGAGAACTGACTGAGGGTGAAAAACAAAGAGCTAAAATATCTAACTTATGCAAGCAAAGATAGATTTGTGATGAATGTACGAACAAAAACTTATGTAATCGAGTCGGCCTTCCTATTTTATTTTACTTGAACCACATTGTTTCTATGCTTAGAATCAACAGCTTAAAATCAGTAGGTTTATGTTTTTCGTTTTTTTACTTTTACTATAATGCTCACAATGGTTTATGCAATTAATAGTCTTGCATATTTGTCTTTTTGCCCAATTTCAAAATACTTTTTTGCTTTGTCCTCAAAAATTCTGATTCTTACACTACCATTCAAAAGTAAGATATTTTTAAGATACTTTTATTCAGCAAGGATGCATTGAATTAATCAAAAGTAAAGATATTTATAATGCTATTTGTATTTATATTAATATTCTATTTCAAATAAATGCTGTTCATTGAACTTTCTACTCATGCATCAAGTTTTCCACAAAGATAATACAAAAATAATAATAATAAAGCAGCAAAAGCTGTTTTCAACACTGATAATAATAAGAAAGATTATTTCTTAAAGATCATGTGACACTGAAGACTGGAGTAATGATGCTGAAAATACAGCTTTGATCACAGAAATAAATGATATTTTAACATATATCACATAGAAAACTGTGATTTTAAATTGTAATAATATTTCACAATATTACAGTATTGCTGTATTTTTGATTTAAAAATGCATTCTTGGTAAACATAAGAGTAAACATCAAAAAACATAAAAATATCTTAATTATTCCAAACTTTTGACTGGTGGTGTGTCTAGCTATCCGTCTTAAATAATTGTCTTAATCCGTTAAGATATATGGAAAGCTGTGTGTGTACCACTGCCAATCAAATGTTCCAGGAAATGAAATTGCATCAATATCTATCTCATGAATATTAACAACAACGTCTCTTAGTAACTTTCATACAACGTCCAACGTGAGACATGCCTTCCAACACACACAGTCACTTCTGGCTTCTTGATTGTAATATCTGAAGCATGCCATTTTCTGTAAAGCTGCTTTGAAATGATTCATTGTGAAAAGCGCTATACAAATAAATGTGACCCGAACTGAAACCAGTCTTAACAGGCGTCTGCCTTTTGAGCCAATCAGTGGCCGAACGTCAAGTCCCCTAATTAATATTCATGGACCAAGCCTTCATCATAGTACGATTCATAAATTCGCTTCCAGGAAATATCTCTCACATTTTTACAGTAATGAAACACTATTACCCTGCACGTAGTAACTTCATACAATAGTTTTCTATAATATTATTACATGTTTGCCATGCACTATCAAACTAGAGAGAGAGAGAGAGACGTTGTTACCTTGCCGTGGGTCGAGTAAGAACGGAGAAAAGTGCTGCATACGCGTAGAGCCATGTTATCACCGACGATATCACCTGTGCTAACCTGTCTGAGCTCACAGAATCACAGAAACAAGTCTAACTGGAGAATGATAAGCGCTAGTCACCTGCCGTAATCACTCTTTTACACCCGCCATCAAGAGCCACATGTCACAGAAAGAGAATAAACTATTAGAAAGCGTGTACTGAAATGGGCGGTCGAAATGATAATTATCTTGTTTAAAATCAATGTATTTTTAATTTGCAGTCTGTCAAAGTTTATCGGTGTCGTTAGGCTACTGTAAATGATCATCCAGCTACTAAGTAGCATATTGACGGTGTCCCGTGAACACTGTTACTTTTCTCAGCGCTGGTGAGGATGAACCAATCACTGCCGCTGGAGTGGCTACAAGTAACCAATAGATTTCATTCTTACATCAAAGTGATGAAGAGCTACAAAATAGAGAAAACAATACAGTAACTAGTTCCTCACCTAGCGTACGGTATATATATCATGATATATAGTCAATATATATATATATATATATATATATATATATATATCAGTTACTTTATATTTCCATCAACACTTGTGGACTTGGTTACAGCTTCTCATTACAAGGACCTGAATACATAAAGTGATATCAGATTTGAAAATTTGGTCTGGAAAAGTGGTATTTAGGACCATAGAAACTGTGATGAACACTGATGATGAAATATCACATCCACGGATAATGTAGTCCAGTTAGTTCATGTTCATGGTATCTGGTGTCAATGGATCTTATCCTCACATTTTCATGATCTAAATATATATTGTTCACCAGTTTCCATAAAACCATGCATTAAGATTAATACAACAGTTACTTATTTTGAGCAGTCTTTTCAATTGACAGATCATTGTGATGGAATAAGAGTCACGTTCAAGTTTCATTTTGAAATCGTGATACGCAGATATTGTCATTTTGAACAGATGATTTAGTTCAATGAACAAATCATCTTAGGTTTCTGTTTACCATGTCTTTCCCATATGTTTACCGTACTTATATTAGTGTTTGCAAAAACTGTAAACAGTACTATTAAAAAAACAAAAACAACATTTAAAAAATATATATATATAATATGCAAATATGCAAACTTGTTTGTTTTTTCCAAAACAAACTATCGCAGTCACGTTGCTGTACATGTTTTTTTTATTGTAATATACAAATAACATTATGGCTTGATGAAGCCAGAACAGACTGATCGATATTTAGTAGTTGTCTCTCATCCGAGCAGAAAGCAGAAAGTGTGCAACGTCTGTGTGCCGTAAGCACTGGTGGGATACAAGCAAATGTCACCTGAAGAATCCAAATAGAATTCAAAATAATGCTGAACATTTGTGGAAAACCAATATTATTGCTAAATACAAACCTTGAACCAGAATGTGCAGAACCCAAAAAAACAAACCAAAAAAAAAAAACTTTCACAGCATATTATGTGGTATGTATTGCTAAATTAGACTGGCTGATAGCAGTAGGCTGTGAGGTTCACTGTAAGCTCCTTTATTCCACAGCAGCACTCAACGTGGTGGCGAGGCCACAGAGAAACGGTCAAGTGAGGAAATCATTTTATTCATTTTAAACACAGCAAACTGGAAGCTAGTCAAAAGATGACTCAAAATATAAGCTATAAATATGATGCTGACAAAATTACGAAATTCTATCGAGTAACTCGCTCTTATAATACATGACCTCAGAACATAAGAATATGCATTTTTAACAATGGTTGGCTTGCTTATGATACATTAAATGTTGACGTAACTCATGGTGGAGAACATTATGCTTAGGGTTAGTATCCCAAGTCAACACAGAAACAATATAGACAGATATTTCATCTATTGTTTCAAAATAACACTGCATTTGTTTTTCTAGCATGGGACTAAAGGACCTTAGCTCCCATATGAACCAACCATTACATAATGAGAAAAATAATTTCCTCCTCAGAGTAAGATAAACGATGCTATTCTCAATGTACAGAACCGTTAGAAAAACTTCCATTTAAGTCTTCATTTTAAACGTTAATATTTACAGACTACAACATACAAGTCAATATGTCAAAACGTCCTTTACATTTTCCTTATTAGCATTGCACGACATTGCCTATACGTAGCCAAGTTTTTTATTAAGATATATGAAGTAGATTTGAGTCAGCCAACTAATGCATCATCATCATTTGGGAAGACGGGCAGAAATACAACCTTATGTGTCCATGTAGCATATTTACAGCCTTTTGTGTTTGGAACTGTAAAAAGTGTCTGGCCAAATGTTTTTCAAAATCAGTATTACTGAACACCTTCAAAAGCCAAATCAAAGTATATTCTATACAGGATGACGAATTCACTCAGAACTACTGTGAAATTTACTACTATTTGTCTGTATTTAGTCATTTATGATAACGGTGCAACTGGTACATCACACACTATGTTTTCATACCAACACACAACCAACACTGAATGAAACCAAAATCATGTTAGATGCAGCGGTTTCAATGTATTTTCCAATTGAAATGTATTTGCGCATGAGCAGATTACACTTTTCTTGATCCTTAATGCTAATCTTGACCCTCAAATTATTCATTTTTATTAAAAACGCCAACTTTGTTATAATCTGATATGGAACACATAAAAGTACAACTCAAATCTCTCTTTTAGTATGAAAGTGTATGTGCCACACTACATTGCCCCTCAACTTATAATTTTGCTGAATGTTGATGTTCAGTACAAGTAAATGATCAGGGCTCCATCCTTGCACCAATTTTATTCCATTGTAAGATGGGTCAAAATACACTGATGTGTAAATTGGGGGAAACCAGCAAATCTGATAAAACTTATTGATGGCTTCATATAGGATGCATGGGAGAAAAAAAATCTCAATACGAGTTCTCACATGACTAGGTAATAAATGTAAAGGGAAGGGAGGAAGTGATATCGAAGTGCCACAAAACCAACTTTGGCTAGACGACACTCTCTCGGTTGGTGGAAACCAGAACCGCCCTGCGGCAAATAGGGCAGGTCGAGTTCTCTGAAAGCCAGCGGTCAATACAGTGCACGTGGTATTCGTGAGAGCAGGGCAGCTTCCGTAATTTGTTGCCTTCGGCGTACTCCGTGATGCAGACGCTGCAGGTTTTGAGCGCATCATTCTCGCCGAAGGTTCGCATGGACAGGTTGTCGATCTGCTCTTTGGTGAGACCTCTGGGCTGGTCGTCATCTTCCTCGTTGAGCAAGAAGAAGTGCGCGAGTCGCAGAAAGGGCAGAGATCCGGTTTCATCCAAGCTAATGGGCGCCCGCTGTCTGCCTCGGTTCTCCCGAGGACTGTTAGCACCGGACGCTCCACCATCCACTTCACTCTCCTCTGTCCGTGCCTCTAAACCACCCTGGTTAGAGCCTCCATTCCCAGGAAGGTAGGAGTCCGCTTCACCTGCAGCGGCACCGGTGGAAGCATCAGGGTTACCCAGTCCATCAGTGAGGTCTGCAGCTGGGCTGTCTTCACGGTTCGAGTCTGGATAGTCTGAGTCCATAAAGTAGCTAAGTTCGCCGAAGCCAGTCATGATCTGACGAATCATAGACTGCAGAGCCAAAGAAGTGGCTTCCCCGAGTCCAGTGTCCGAGATCCTGCGAATGGGAATGCGGATAGTGCTGACGTACGTTCTCACTCCTGCCCGCTCCGAACGGGAGAAGGTCCGGCGGAAACCCCCGCGCTCAGTCTCATAGAGTAAAGTGTTGTTGGAGGGCTGCGAACGAGACCTGGTACGGTTAGCGATGCTGTCTCTCTGGCGGTACTCTCCGGGACGCACCCTGCGTACCTGCAAATCCAGCATTATGGTTGGAGGACGACGACCTGAGGCTCCTGCTTCCCCAGCAGTTGCCTCCCTCTCCTCCGGTGCTTCGGGTAACTCGGGAGCTGCTTCCGATTCTTGAGTTTCCGTTTCCACTGTGCTCTGCCTAGACAGGAACAACTGCCGAGTCCGTGAGCTTCCCTCGACCTGGGGCTCTGGAAGGATCTCAGGATTGCGAGAAGGCAGGTCGTGCTGAGCAGGCGGAAGTCCGTCCAATCTTTCGAGGTTGAGCGGCGAGTGACCTCTTGCAGTGCGAGCCCTTGTTCGTCGCTGCTCTGGGCTTCTACTGCGAGCCCTAATTTGACCCCTACGTGGTTGCTCTACTGGGGGCAAAGTTGGGGGAGCTGGAGATGGTGGATTTGGTGCAATTACTTCCGTGTTTTGAGACAGGGTGATAGGAACTGGAAGCTCTGGCTCTACTATAACCGCCAGCTCATCCACCACTGGTTCCTCAACCACCTCTGCAGTCTCCATAAGACTCTCCGGCTCAGACACAGGGCCATCTGGTCTCTCCTGGGTCCCTTCCAGCCTTTCCGTCTGCGTTTGCTGCTCAGCTATGTTGCGATTTACATTGATCTCTAAGCTGAAACGGAAATCACCGCTGTTGGGATTGGTTTGGCTTACGGCCCGCCATGATTGGTTACCCCGGTTACCGCTCCTCGTTGTATTCCCCGTCTGTCGTACGGTGTTGAGCCAGTCAAGAAGGGTCTCCCCACTGGGGTTTTCCTCAGTGCCCTCCATCTCTGTTGCTGAGAATGACAAGAATATTAAGACATTAAAATGGCAGAATTACAGGGAAAGTCATCTGGATGGTATGGATTCTGTATAAACAGAAAAACAGTTGACTTACCAGCAGGCCCTTCCCTTCTCTCCTCAGTGGAGTCATTGCTGGGTGACTCAGGGCCATCCTTGACCTGCCGAAGGCGGTTTAACAGTTCATCTGCCGTAATTTCACCTGACCAAGAAACAAATGGGTAAGAATTGAGAAGCCAGAGAAAGAGTGGGGATTTTGCAGGAACGTAAAGTAAACCTGACCACTGATCATTGTGGTCAAATCCGGACAATTACATGCATGCAAATTTTCAATAGTTCTCCAGTTCGACCTTCTCTTAAAGACTCCCTAAAATCAGAATTCTATGGCTTTTAGTTTGAGGTCATCTGAAATTCAGTTCACTTCTAAAAGATAATCAACAAAATTAACTTTCAGAAACTAAGCACACTTAAAATTTACAGTCTTGTTCTTCAGAGATAAAGGTCGAAAAAATGGTTCACTGAGGGGAAATTGCAAATGCTCACCCAATAAAATGCTCTCTAGAATCATTTCCCTTTAATACCACCTGCCTCTGACTAGCAACATCAACCTGAAAATCATAGTTCACTGGTGTGACGAAGTCTAAAACAAAGTTGCAGTCAAACTCGCTGTTTCAAGAGGAAATGTCAACACAGTAAAGAAAACTGAGCTTATCAACCAATGGTGGCTGATAGGGTGAAATGTAAATGAAAGCAACAAGACTCAAATTCTTTCATTAATAATTGCATGGCTGGCACAAAAAAACATCCTGATTAATGAGATATGGTTAAACATTTAACCGTTTTACACATAAAACAAATAAAGCAAAACACTGCATATCCAACTGCAGTAAACTGTTGAATGTCTATGTTGACACACACAATGAAACCGGTTGGAAATAGTACATATGTATAACATAAAACGTTTAATATAGTAAGTAAAAAATAAAATAACAATAGTAGTGTTACAAAGAACATGTTATTAAGATTATTGAACAAAATCAAAATTGTCAAAAAGACTTTCAAAAGGAAAAATGCTAAATTATTCATGAAGTAGTATTACATTACGTCATACCGCTTAACTAGGAGTACTGCAAGAACACATTTCAATAAATACAAGCTGTCTAAATGTTTCTGGATATTCATAAGCTGACGTTTCACACTGTACATTTCTAAACCAACGTTTTTATTTGCATATTTGAGGTGTCACTGTCATTGACTGGATGAACTGTGTTTCTTCTCTTTACGAACCCCTCTCGATAATTCATATTGCTACGTTACAGTAATGTGTATTACGAGTGAAGAAAAGGGGAGAAAATAGTTAAAGTGGTTTCTTTGGTAAGATAAATAATAGAAACAAGATCCAGATGTAATCCAGCGAAATAATTATATAGTAAATAAATAGATACTGTTGTTTTCACATTGTGAGTGCAGAATAAAAAGAAAAAGCCAAGAACCCACAAAACTATGCTTTATTGGTTAAATTCATAAAGTGACATGGCTATTTGCAGCAATTTTATGTGGCTTCTTCAGTGATCTGATCACAGTCCGTTCATAATGCGTTTGGGTGCATTTACATCTGCCATTTAAAATGTGGTCAAGTGAGATTTTACGTTAATGCCAAGTGTAAAAAGGGGCAAAGTGTTTAACAGTTTACAAGATCAAGATGTTTCAAATGACATGACATGCATTTTTTTTATACAACATATCCAAGGTGCTTTCCAAATAGTCTAATTTCTTCTGACAAAGTTGGATATGCAGAAATTCACCATCAGATGTGAGTTTTCAAACTTTATGAAGTCTAGTCTTTATGCAGTAGCGGTCCAGAAAGACTCCTCATTAAACAGCAACAGGACAGTACTGAAAACCTCCGGACTTACCAGGACAAGAAATGTCCATCGAATGCCATCTCCTGGCAGAGCACATGGCTAAAGGACGCTCCAAAATAACATTCCTTTCCACTGTCCTGGGACATAAAAGGATTGGGTGTCTTCATAAGTTTGTGTTATGTTTGTTTAATAGTCTCTGAGCACAGAAACAAAAGGCAAACCATTCAAATAAAATGCAAACCTAAATTGGAATCGAAAGACCCATGGTTTCACAATTTCTAAATCAAAACAAAGGGATGAACTTGTTCTAGAGCTTAAAATGTACACGCATGTGTCAAAGCACACATGTATCTCTCAATTTTTATTGTAGCTTGCGTTCTCAAAATTGAACAAATAAAATAAACAAACAATAATTTGCTGCCAAACATATTTGACCAAAACAGCGAAGTTTAAGAAATCAATTTCATGCAAACAATGTGGAAAAGATTTTGATAAAAATTGTCTCAGCATTCAAATTCTGTCAATTTTATGATGAAATTCAAATAATAATTGTTTTTTTATGCTGTTTAATGGGGTGACAGATTGCTGTAGTGGCATGTGAAATGATCATCTCTTCCAGTTTACTACTAGTTATAACACAAAATAAACAAACAAACATCAGAAGGTGTTGAAAAATACAGTACAACTTACTGAAATGTATCATCTCTCGTGTAATCGCTCATCAGCTAATCAGTCACATAAATTTACACATACCTTAATAAAGCCATTCAATGTCCATAGCTTCTAAAAACGTCTAGAGAGGAGCATTTTGCTAAATATAATGATTAGGCTATGTAATATAGTGTATATGTGTATGCATGTTTGAATAAATCCGTCATGAAAATCTGTTTTATGACTAGGGATGGGTATCGTTAAGGTTTTAACGGTATTACTACTCTTACCGATACTGCTTATCGATCCGGCACTTTAACGGTATTCTTATCGGTATTTTTGTATTATATATATATATATATATAGATTCATATATATGACAAATTAAGAGCTGAATTAACATTGCTTTATATTCTGAAATGTAAAATAAATATTTAATTAAAAGAATATTAATTTGTAAATGCACCAGTGTGCAGGCATTTTTAGTTTATTATATACATAAGATAAGATACAGTAAGAACATGAACAAAGAAACAAAGTAAAACAAACTGACAAATACAATAAAACAAAAGGATTTTCTCCCAACTGTTCTCGTCCAATTAAGACATAAATTGCGTTTAAGTGAATACTCTCCAAGCCGGCCATTTTGACATATTTTGTGTGTATTTGATCGTTTGGACGTGCGCCCGAAGCTCAAAGTATAATTTGCTTGTCCGTTTTGGAGCGTGCCGCGCGCACACATTTCAGCCTGAGGAACAGCGTCTCTTGTGCGGATTGTGCTTTCAACGTTTTATTATCAAACATAATATAATATGTCCCGCAATTTAGCAACAGTAAAGACGGCATTTTACAACAATCACCGACTGAGCTGATTCGGACGTTAAGTTTGGGTTTTAGGGAGGAACGTGTGCGCACCGCTGTGAAGGGAAAGAAGTTGCGCTAGAAGAAACGCAGCTATAATCCTTAGAAGCCAAAATCGAAAAAAATAAAATTAGCTTAATATAACAGCACAGGCCTACGTGTAAGCAGATGTTTGAATGTTTAGTTCTCTCCTCTATCATCACAGTTAAACAGGGCTTTCATGTTGCGCGTGCTGAAGCTCCTCCGCGTGAGCGCGATCTCGCTTCTGAATTGCGAATAGCAAAAATGCATCATAGACAAATGTTTGAATATTATTGCATATAAAAACAGCTGGCGACTCTGGCGAGATAGAATTTGCAAGACAATGTATTTATAGCAAGAATATGTGTATTTTCTTAATTTCTCCAGTACCGACAGCAGAACCGTTAACGTCAGAGCTTATCGATACTCCGGTCTTTCATAATTTAGCACCGGGACCGATTTAATACCGGGTTTCAGTAGCCATCCCTATTTATGACAGCCACTGTTTGAATGTTTATATTTAACAACAAATTGGAGAAAAATAATTATATCATTAAAAAGTTGATATAAAAACTGCTGTATGTGCAATGTAACAAATTTAACAAAAGACTAACAATGTGCAGTAACAAATTAAATATTGTAAATTTTGATTTACTGCGGACTTTAAATAACGTTCAGTTTTGGTTTTGGCTAAATAAAAGCTTTTGTCGTTTCAGTAAACAATTCATTTAGGTGCATTTAGGTAAGGGTAGATTTGTGTATAGCGACTTTTGTACAATAAATGTGATGAACTTGGGTCTGTTCCTCGCACCTAGCTATTGTATGGCCTTTGAAGACTTGTAACGGCACACACTGTGGACTGAGTAGTATGGACTACTTCTGTTGTTCTTTTTTTTGTCATTTTAGGAGTCACAATCTCTTTCACTGTATGGAAAAGAGCAGCACAGAAATTCTGTGAAATCTCTCTTATCTTCCACAATAGAGAGAGACTGAAAAAAAAAAGATAACTTTCATTTATCAAAGTCTGTGGATTTGATTCATCCTTCTGTTACCCAAAAGGGATATTTAGAGCTACAGAATGAAAGAACACCTAACGCCTGAAATCCAAAACATCGAGAATAAGTCTGTGATCATTTTGCAGGCATCACATGTAGCTTGAATATTTGCTCTAATAAGCACCTCATATCAAGCGCAGTCGTGTTACTTTTTGACTGAAACCCAGCAGCAACTATAATTTCAGCTTCACTCAAGTATGTTTATCCTTTATACTACTGAAATCTTCATTCAATTTACAACCCAATACCACTTAAACCAAAACATAAGTAAAACACTGCTCTGTTACACCACATGCAATGACCAAAATGCCTCTGTAAAGCACATTTAGGTTTATAATCTTGATATTTAAAATCAAAGGATTTACCAGGGGTGCCAAGCAGATTGTTGTCTCTCATGAGCCTATAGTCTTCTTCGCTGAGATTGTTGACGAACTGGTAGAAGGCCTCTTCTCTGTCCAGACGGTCCAGCTGTCTTCTGCGTTGTATTTCAGATTGATCGCTGCTGCCCTGATCTGCATTATCCTGAGCCTCCATCACTGCGACCAGCTGTCAGAGCCAACTACACACAAAAGCAGAAACAACAGGTTAGTGTCAATCAGACCAAACACACACAGATACACTGACCACAAACCACTGTGTTCAACTGTACATGTATCTATAATAAATAAAAATAGCAATCATCCATTACTAGCTATATGATACCATCACTATCAAATAATAATATTGGCATGATATGGCCACACAGTTCCTGTATGTGTATAGGTGTGTGTTTTTACTGTTACCTGAAGCTAATGAAAATGGTTAAAACTTGAAAGCGCTCGTTGACTGGAATAATCTTTTGAAGCCATTAAAGAGTAACGTAATATTAAGAGTTGGACTGTGATCTCTCAAATCTGTTCAAATATAATTAGCTGACTGCAACCAGAGACTGAAAACAAAATGGCATCAGCAAGCTAACTAAACAAGCTAAAGGCTAAAGCTCACGAATTTCAAGGAAAGCAACCTTTGCGTGTGTCCTTGATGCCACATACAATTAACACAGTAAATTAATTACCAATGCAAGTCAGATCATAAACGTGCTGCTAAAACACCAAAGCAATTTGACCAATATTACATCAACGGTGTATTTCGCAATGTGTGACGACAAACCTCTCGCAACCATGAACTGATGAAAAAGGTAAAGCTAATGCTAGCTGTAGCATGAGCACAAACTGGGTTTAAGCTCGCTCGCACAGCCTAGGAGAACAGCTATCTTGTTCATGCTAAGCTAAGGCGAAGCTAACGTTAGCATGGCTATGAGATAAAAACAGCCAGCAGTCAGCGAGCTCTCCGTCATTTCGACGATCGTAACAACGGACTCGCGAAATGAGAAAAACGCGGAAGAATACCTTAATAAATGTGTCGAAGCCTTATCTAGTCGCTGTTGCGTATCTGCCCCGTAGATGTTTGTAAATGTTAATCTTGACAGCTATTCAGGAGTTCATTTTCTCAAGCGTCCCTTCAGCGTCGAATCTACATCCGGTGTGCGGAACTGTAATACAACTTAAAAGTCTTATCAGTCGTGTTTAACAGGCAGGATATATTATGTGTCAGGCTTTACAGAGAATATTGGTATATTTAAATTGTGACATATTTAGATCCCAGTAAAAGAGATTCATCTGAAAGGTGCATTCTTACCCCATAAATATTACACAAAAATAAATTCATTATTATTATTAATCAAAGTGTTTGTTATACAAATCCAGTACCTGATTGTCAGATGTCATCATTGGAAGTCATCGTGACTTTTGGAAGTATCCATGTTCAAAGTCCACATGTGAAACAATTTTTAATTCACCAACAAAGAGAAATACAAACGCATTCAATTAAAGATTAGCAGTGGCTTAATACATTTCAGAAGTAGATCTAGAAAAACAAACAATCTAGCATACAAAAATATTCAAATCTGTCAATAAGATGCTGTTAAACAAACCCCTGGCTGATCTAGCTGGTGTTACTGTCCAGATGCACACTGGTGTTGTGCTTGACTGATGGGTCTGGTGCGATCATGGGCCTCATTTATAAAGTGTGCGTACGCTTGAATCCACGCCAACGCTCATATTTGTAAAAACTGCTTTAGCACTGTAAAAAGTGCTTAGCATCATGTCAGGGCCTGAGCAGACATAGCCTACATACTTTTTCCTGTCGGAGTACTGCAGGTTTTTGGAAATGTTAGCTGTTCTTGCAGCTCGCTGTTCTAAATTAAAGGATTTGGATGATGACTGGTGATCTTTTACATGTTAATGACATTAATTAGGAGTCGTTTACAAGGCAGAGAGCTGAAACCATTCAGTTGCGCGCAAGTTCAAGATCATTTGCGATTCATAGATTTCACATCTGAAAGAGACGCGTACGTGCGTTTTCTGTGCGTATATGTTTATTCTATAAATCACACGTTCGCATATTTGAGAGATGATCGTAAGGTCAAATTTAGGATGGTTTCTGCGCAACATTTTATAAATGAGGCTCCACATGTTTTGACAACAATAGGTCAAGTTGGTGGCAGTCCTTGGTTGAATGTCTGACAAGCAAGCATAAAGAACATTGGGATTGTGAGATTGTCTGATTAGACGGGCCATGTGCCTGTATCAGTGGGCACAATGAAGATATTCAGAAGAGGAAGGGGCCAAGTACTGAACCTTGTGGTACTCCAGTGGTTAGATCATGGTATTTAGACGCCTCTAAGAAATGTTGAAAGATCTACCAATGAAGCAGGGCCAATGCTACATTTCTCAGGGCCCATCTCCTGGCTCAATGAATAGTCTAAACCACAGAGGTGTCAGAACCACAGAATAGTCTCATCACAGGGCCCCGGACAAAACCTGTTGAAGTCTGCTTGGTTGTCATGCAGGTTAGCTGGTTATTCTGTAAAATAAAAGCTTAGAGCAATACTATAACAGTATATGTATATATCATACATGGAATATATCATACATATTACAATATCTCTATCATCTGTTTCTCATGTACTGTAGTAGGTGTTTGGAAGAGGTGGTATCATACTAATTAGTTTTGGGGTTTTTTTGTCCACTTTTCATGCCATTAGACTTGAGATTAAACACTACTTCATCCACTCCACTTCCAGCATTAATGTAATTTGATAAGTACAAGTCTTTATGAATTTTATATAGAAAGAAAATAAGAGAAACGAAAAAAGAAGGCACTTTACCCACAAATCCCAAACCTGCTTTTCACTTCCTGTCCTAGTTATATCTTGTTTCATACACTCTCTTCTCCTAAAACTGAACACAGAATTCTTGGATCAACCATTTTCTCCAATTTGTTCCAAACCTGTATGCATTTCTTTTCCCCGTGTAACACAAAACACAATATTTTCCATACAGTGAAAGTCAGTGGTGCCCAAAGATGCTTGACACCGTTAAATATTTGAGTGTGAAATTACAGTATATTCCAGGATAATAACTGCATTACTTTCACATAATTTCACAGTGGGACTTTTCTTGTATCTAACTGCACAGCATCATACTGTGTTTCTACAGTGCATGTACTCTTAAGGCACCCAGCATGCAATGCAGCATGAATAGATCATCCTCTAGAGGTTTTTTTTTATTCTTGTTGGTTTTATTTGTGATATCGAACTTGTTTTTTGGTCTCTTTCAGCCGTTTGTGTTGTTTATTTAGTAATAATGGGTTTATGTTGTAAGTGTTGTTTTTATTTGTTGAGTGTTACCATTGTTGTGTATTGATGTCACATCTTTCAGTGACGTATCTCAGCAGTTGATCCATCCTACAAACTGTTATGAATATGAAATAAGTTGTTTACTAATCTTCATGTTTAAATAGTTCTAAAATAAAATCGTCATGCTAAGAATAGTTCAACTTATTTATAGGCACCTAGCTTATTTCATATTCTAGCTTGTCACCATCTAGAAAAATGTTTTCATTTGTCACACTTCTGACATGACTAGATCAGAAATTTGAATATGAATATAGAAGATCCCAAACAAATGGGATCACCAATCACTATTATGGTGACTTCAAAACAAGTACAGTAGTAAACAAGTAAATTTCTGACAGTGGCACAGTTAAAGACAACTTTATAATGTGAGTTCACAGTAAAACAAGAGCAGTAAGTTACTGTGATGTTAGCATCATTCTGCTGTTCATTCACAGTCATTTGAAAGAAAATGACCCAGCATGCATTGATTTCACAGTAAATGTCTGACTACAGTAATTTATTGTAAAATAGCCTAATACTCTTTAATCGCATAAATTCCTGGCAATTTTTTACAGTGTGGACTTTCAAAACATCTTATTTTGTCTTCCACAGGAGAAAGAATGTCATACAGGTTTTGATGTAAGTAATGACAGAATTGTCATTTTTGGGTCATCATTTAATATTAACCACTATAGAATACATTTAAAATAATAATAATATCTTTGTAAGAGTCCAAAACATTAATTTATAAATGACCAATCATGGTTCTAATGTCTCATGAAAGCTTACTTTTTGTTTCTGTTTGTTCTTTGGATCTTAGAACAAACGTTTAGTGTAGTTGTTTCATCAGACAATTTTATGACTGTAAATTCATTTGAAATTCAGGCCAAAATAGTCCAAGCTTGAGTGCCTGCATGTCAGTTCCCTTATTCTGACAGTAAGAAGAAAGACTATTTGGCGATGTTAGTTGTTCTTTAATTATGCTAATTTCTTTACTTTAACACATAAAGGAACGTTAACCACTTACCGTTTCTTTTGTTGTTAGTGTCATTGGCTGTGTGTCCAATCACACTAATGGTTCAAAACATTGTGCAGGAAAGTTAGAGGCAGTATGTTTGTCAATGCATGTTAAAACTTCTCCATGGACAAAAACAGATTTAAGATTTTCATCTCTTCATCAACTTGCTGAAAAGATAATTGATGTAAATCAGTGTTTCTCAACCCTGGTCCTGAGCGCCCCCCAACACTGCACATTTTGTATGTCTCCCTTATCTGACACCCATTTCAGGTCCTGGAGTTTCTTTTAATGAGCTAATGCGTTGAATAAGGTGTGTTTGATTACGGAGACACACAAAATGTGCAGTGCTGGGGGACCAGGACCAGGGTTGAGAAACACTGATGTAAATGAACAGGTATTTAAAGTAAACGCTTGTTTCATTCGGAGAGTTTAATGAAGCACCTGCTAAAATAGCTTTACTTTAACACACCATATGTGCAATGCTAAAATGTGTCCATTATAATCTAAATTAAAAAGCATTCTACCTTGACTATAAAAAAAAAATACAACAAATGCACCAGTCATAGGCTATTAGAGAAAGCACATACATGCCATTCACTCTCAGAAATAAAGGTACAAAAGCTGTCACTGGGGTGGTACCTTTTATTAATATGTACCTTTATCTGCTCTTTAGGTTCAAATGTGTACCTTTTGAAAAGGTACTGCCCCAATGACAGCTTTTGTACTTTTATTTGTGAGAGTGTTGAACAAATGTTACCCAACAAATATCACAAAAATATCACAATATTCTGATTTAAGACACTTTTTGTGTTAGAGCAAACACGCATTTGGTGTGACTGGACGTTTGACTCAAAGCCTCTTTTACTGAGGTTACTGAGATATAGACCTTTTTTAAAAACCAGCCATGGTCTCCCGTATAAATCAGGCTATGAAGAAAAACAATATTTGGAAGGATATACCAATAAAGCAATGAGACTAAGCTGTCCAGTAATAAAGGCCTCTGTTGGTCTAACTGAATCCAACTGCTGTTTGTAACAAAATACAAATATAAAATAACCAAGAACATAATGGGATTAAAAACTGAACACAACAACCAGTTTCAGTCACTGGAAGTCATTAAAGGGGTCATATGATGCTGCTAAAAAGAACATTATGTTGTGTATTTGGTGTAATGAAATGTGTTTATGCGGTTTAAGGTTAAAAAAACACATTATTTTCCACATACTGTACATTATTGTTTCTCCTCTATGCCCCGCCTTT
>NW_015648514.1:35054-67699 GCF_001515625.1 Sinocyclocheilus rhinocerous
CACACAGCGCCTTCATGACATGGCGGCGGAAACAACAATACTACAGTGAGAATAAAAGAAAAACGCCTTCTTTCTTTGCGTGAACATTTGTGCGGTGTTATGCAAATATTGCCACATAGTGAGGTAGGTATGTGGGGGCGTGTTAGAACGAGCCGTTTTAGGTAAGTGTGGCTGACTCTTAACTTTTATAAAGAATATCTCTTTGGATTTGAGACTTTAGTCTTTGCAACTTTACAGATCTTCTTTATGCACCAAGAGCTTGTAACACTCCAAAGAGAAAGGAACAATTGAAATCGCATCATATGACCCCTTTAATACTCTCAACCAGAACATACCATGATAATGATAATAAACATTTCATTAAACCTTAATTCATGTCATATTTACCATTCAGGCATGCATTGCTTTTAGAGAGAGAGAGCACATGAATATGCCACATTAAATGTACGGTAAGTGTGGATATAACAAGTTTATAAATACACTTAAATGCACTAGGAAAAGCAATGGCATCAGCTACTGTGTTCACATTTAATCTAGGCATTAACAGAGTAAAGCGATGGAAGAACTGTAACAACATTCAAAAGGCAGCATTCAAAATCTCCTTTTAATTTGTATATGTACTCCATAAACATTATTACAAAACTCAGCAAGTTACCAATATTACATTTCACCATACAGGCTTGTTCACAAATATTTAAAACCTTTGCAACAGATACAACATAAAATAATACAAGAATAATTTACATGAAAATCTATAAAACAGCGAATAGTTCACAATTTTTGTCTGTACTTTTTTTTTTGCCTATAAGTGTTTTCCACGATAACACAACACTCTCACAACAAGATAAGTTTCCTCTTACAAAACTTTCAACAAAATGTCTTAATTTTTTTTTTTTTCTTTTCATTTTTTGTTTCTTAATATTTTGGTTTTTAAAACCAAAAGCTTGTCATTATACATCCTTTTCACTGCCTACAGAGGCACAAAAAAAGGTTACTCACACACACACACACACACGCACACACACACATACTAATACTTCACAGCACTTTCTAAGAAAAATATACAATTACAAAATATCTTACAAATTGGCACAGAGAAAAATATACAATATTTTTGTGATGTCGAGAGTTAATTAAGAATCCCTCTGGTATCAACTATTTATAAAGCTCAATAATTTCTCCAACAAAAAGGCAAAAGCAATTCCAATTAATGACAAAGAATTGTGTTGTGAAAACTTCGAACAGAACCATCTATTGTACATTCATAAAGAGAGGAGTACGTTTTCGATTCTTATAATCCTTGTCATAATTTCTGGGCGAATACAGTTACTCTCTTAGCACCAGTAGGAGGAGGCAGCTTAACAGTGGCACGTTGTAAAAAACTTGAAGTACATTCAGTTGACAACAGGCAGAAATGAGAGAAGGCAGGCTAGCCCATGTGCAGTTTCCTCATCAGCATCATCCTGCTGCTGCTAAACATGGCCGGCTGGAGGCAGAAGGGGACGGAGTGAAATCTTTCTAAGGTAAAAGCTATAGGTAAGGCATTACTTTACCTGAGATATCCTCCTAGAGCGACTCTTTTAAATCAAAGGTGTCATTTATTCATCTATGTGTGGTAAATGCCAATGGATTCAGTGCTTTTCAAAGGACAAATTTGGTTTCAACGGTTTTCCAGCTACAATGAATTGAGATGAAATTTGTGACAAAACCTAGGGGGCACTAATGTGCCACTAATAAACCCTACCCATGCGCATTGGAAATACATGCCTTTCCCTACATTTCTGCAAAATTCCAAAAACCTACCTATGTGTACGAATCGCTGCAGTTTCCAGTTGAAATGAACACTAGAGGCAGTAAAACTCAGACGACTTCGTACAATTTATTGCACAATATGATGTTATGACCTCAAAACGATTTTAACATGCTGCGAGATTTGAAAAATGACACTTTTGAACGTTAGCATCACAAATACAGCTTCATACGTATGATTTTCTAACAGAAGTAAGTTTGCTCGGTAGCTCACCCGATACGGCGTTGCACTTGTTTGGTGAAGCGCGCCGGTGTTAATTCTGTGAAACTAACGTTAGACAAAACAGCTCAACCCCACATAGAAATAAGTTAAAATAGCACAGTTACATCAGCGAATAAGTTTTTATATCATTTTTGCTTTCGTTAACACTATCGGGTAGGTTTGGTTTGGTTCGGGAACATGATAGAACATTAACCTTTAAGCTACACTACTTGGACATTTGAATTCTGATATGTACCTGAAGCAACGTAATAAAAATGGTACAATATGTGCCTGTACCAGTGTAATAAAAACGTGGCCATGGTCACATATTGAGCAAGCATTTTAGCGCCACTCACTGGACATTTCACTTTCAAACTGCCGCGAAACATGGAATAAGGTACATAATATTGGCATTGCAGAAACAGCACATATTTCCAATGAGCCTGGGTTGAATAAAATGAATGAACAATGAACAAAATATTTTAAAAAATATATATTGTTGTTGTCAGATGCAATTGTTCGCACAGGATACTACTTAACTATTTATGGCAAACGTGTAAAAGTGGGCTAAAGCAAAAGAGACATTCTTTAGTTTCTTAACCATCAAGAATACTCCATTCAACAAATACGCAAAATATTAAACATTATGTTCATAGTTCCTGTTACAGTAGATTGTGAAATAATTGCTTGTCAACTGATACCAGACAGATACCATCCTCAATTAACATTATCCGTGTCCACCATCCGTGATTTTTCCTCCTCCTGTGTTTAGAAGAGTGCGTCTTTTTGATTCTAAGCGGACGTAATGCTGAGGTACATAGAATTTGTTAATTAAGGTGACAAGAGTAAAAAAAAAAAAAGTTCAGAGTTGAGTTGGTTTGGTTGAGTGGTTGTACCACTGTCAGCTGCAGGTGCTCTTCAAACGATAGGGTCCCCAAAGAAAACAAAACTACTAACCAAAAACAAACGTCAGATCTTGCTAAGTCTTGAAGGAGAACAGCCAGCATTCATCAGGATAGTAAATGAAACAGCCAGTATTCATACAGTTTATAAATGTGTACAGAAAGCTTACATTTGGCACACGGATAGATTTCATGTTTTGCTTTAAACAGCGCATTTCTGTACAGTGATACTGAATAATAATAATAATAATCTGTTAGTAGTAATATATTATTCCAGTCAATAATCATTATAATTCAATACCATTATTATTATTATTATCATTTCAATGAAAGTATAAAAAACTAAGCAAAAATGAAGCGTTTTGGGATTTCCATGGAATAGAAATGTCCCTCTAAGACAATTTCCAGTACAACTCCTGTAAAAAGCATAGTAGATAAGAGAAAATCATAAGTACATTCCAACAGTAAGAAATTAGAACAACATTAATCTGATATGTCTTCAATAAAAAATGGTCCCATTGTGTGCTGTAAATGTTTAGGGATCTATCAAGGATGTTGTTATCCTAGACAAGGGGCTGAGCATTTCACACTTAAAAAAAGTCAGGCAGTAAAAGGGTAAAAAGAGAGGAGGGCATCTGTTTCAGCATACATAATCAAATGGGGAGCTTGTTTCACACAAAGACATTTTATAATAGCTACATGTTTGAAAAGAGAAATATAATTACATAAGGGCAGCAAGATTCACTGAGAAATGAACAAAACAAGGTTCAAAAACAGAATTTGCACTTAAAGTTTTTTTTTCCTTTTCTTCAGACAAAAACTAATCAACAACTGCGAGGAAAAAAAACAGCAAAAACAAGAATGCAGAAGAAAAATGTAGCCATGGTCATTTAAAATCTCAATCAAGCCTTGCACAATCAATCAATAGGTAGTTTGCAAGTACAATAAGTTTCTCATGCAAGATATCAATATCCTCTTCGGGGGCAAAAACAAGGAGGGGGTAGTAAAGAATAACGTAATTCCATGCATCTCTGGTCTTGAGTCAGTGTAGGTATGTCAAGAAATGAGGAGGAAGTGGGAAAGTGAAGAACGTGCATCAGCAGCTAGATATAAAATATTACCTCAGTTTCTCAAAAGATGCCATTAACGATATGTCCTCATTTGGCTCTCGTTCAGGTCGCGTGCCCTTTAGATTTTCAATCTGAGGGAATTTTGCACTGGTTTTGTGACGGTACATCTTTTTGTGCGCTGGCCCATTTATACCAGGAACGCCAAGGTTAGGCTTGTCAAACATGTTGCAGCCCAAAGCCAACTGAGGGAAAAAAGGCAAGGAGGCATTGCACTTTGCCTGCTTTTTGCCGCCTTTCGTCCCACCTTTTCTGCCCTTTGTGCCCCCAGTAGCCAAATTGCCTTTCTTCTTAGGGTCGGATGAAGTTCCTGCTAGGATTTTGAGAGTCTTTAACTTGAGGCTGTTAGCCTCTGAGGGCAGGCAGATATTTGCTGTAGGGCCCCATATTGGCTCAACAGAGGCCATCATGAATCTCTGTACTTCGGCCATCCCTGAGACAATATTTGACAAGATGTTGGATGGCTCTTCAAACTCTCGCTGGTCATCGTGGACTTGACTTTTGCTCTCTGAACTACCTATTCCTGTCCATTCCTCAGATCCGCTGTCCTTCAGCGAATGAGCAATGCTCTCAGTCTGGCGTTTACCACCCTTCTCATCCAGTAAGGCCTTTAACTTTTTAGATGCTCGTGAAGTCTGACGTGGAATTTTGCCCTTCTCTGTTTTAGGAGCTCTTGGTGCTTTGCTTTTTTTGGTACCCTGCCCTGCAGTTTGTTTGTTGCTATTTTTCCTCTTTGCCTTAGTCCCCTTGATTGCACTCATCATATTACCATCAAAGTCAGCTAGATTTTCCTCTTTTGTCCTCAGGCTTAAGTTGTCTTCGCCGTTAAAAATGTGCAGTTGAAAATCGTGCCCATCTACTGAATATCTAGTCATATCTTGCTGCTCGATCATTTTGCCGTTCCAGTCCACATCTTTGGTGCATGGCATCTTAGCACCATCCTGGAGGTCAGCAGCCTTCCCAGCTATCTTCATCTCACGGCCCATAACTTGAGGGGATAAATTAGGCGTCTCTGGGGGAGAGAGCTCTGACAATGATGTGTGTCTGAATTTATCCGGAGTGAAGTTGGAGATATCCAGCAAGTCTGTAGACTCCCTCAGGGGTGTGATTGCATCGATACTCTGCTGAATCACCAGTTTGGGACTGCAGTGGGCCAGAAAGTTCTCGTTCACATCATCCTCGCCATCCTTCTCGCAGGACTTAAGACTCAGAGAGCTGTAATTGCTGGAAGTAGCTGACAGCGAGCCAACTGAGTCGAAACTGATGAGCCGGCCGTTGTCGGTGTGCAGTGTGGCTCTTTGAAACTGTGGCTGCCCCTGACAAGCCTGAAACTCAGCGTCAGGATGCAACGGCTGCTCAGGCATGTAATTCTTTTCATAAAGCATTCTGTTGCTCTCCAGACTCAGCTGGCTGTAGCCTGACACGGTCAGACTCTCAGACAACGGCATAGCCATCTCTCCAGTGAAGCTGCTGGGCTGGATCGCAGACTCAGCAATATCTGCAGCGGTGAACTGCTGGTTGGAACCAAGCTGGGGGTGCCACATCTGGGTGAGAGTCTGACAATTCTGGGGCGACTGCTGGAGCTCTGATTCTGATGGGGGAGAAAGGACACAGCTTTGCGCTAGCTGAATTGAGGTGAACTGCTGCTTTTCCAAAGAGAGGTCCAACGAGTGTTGGGTCTGCTGGGGGAAAAACGGGATACCGGTGCTACCTGAAGAATCAGAGGCATCTAACAATGTTTGCAGGTAGCCACCCGGGATAACGGAAACACTTGGGGCCACATTCTCAGACGATGCATCTTTGTTAGGGGAGCAGGTGCTAGACACGAAAACACATTTTTCAGTGGCATTAGCCGTTTGACTCTCACACAAAGGGGGACTGTGTGCAGCTGGGCTGACGTTTTCATCTTCAGCACCTCCTACTGCGTCCATATTTTTCTGTAGCGAGCAAACGTCTGTCAGGTCTGTCACGCTCTTGCTATTCTCCACAAGGTCTCTCATTTTCTTGCTCCTAAGTCTGGCTTCACTTCTGAATTTCTGTATTCGGAATATTTTATTCCCTGTTCTCCTTTCCTCCCTCTCTTGTGATCTGCTCTTCCGGGCTGCAATGTGTATGATGTCATTTGGGTCTAATGTGCTTGCACAGCTGGTGGCTATTGTTAATGGCATTCCCATGGAGGCAGTTTCATCTGTAGAAGCAACCTCCTGCCTGGGATCAGAGGCAAAGGGGCCCTGCTTGTTGGGTGATTGCTCCACAGTTTGAATTCTCCGAATTCTGAGCCTGTGTGCTAGCTTGTGTTTCCTTTTGGGGGGACTGGAACTAAAGGCATGGTGGTGAGAATTGTGTTTATCTCCTGCTGCCAGCTTAAGCTGTTCCTCTCTTTCTCTCTGTTTCTCCTGCCAGAAATCTTTCAGAGGTGCGAGCTTCTCATATTTGTTGATTGTATCCTCATTTAAGCTTACAGTCGTGTCATCTGAATCGATTCTGCCCAGCTTCACAGCCATGCATTTCTCTCCTTTGAACCTGTTGACGATAATGTATTTGATTATTACAGGTGGATCCTTGCGAGAGTATTTTTGTCTCTTTTTAGGGCACCAGTCAAGATCCTTTTCTTGCTTTGGACCAATCGGTGGTTTCTCTCGCTTTTCAACATTTCTTTCTCCTTCGGTGGACTCGACATAATACAAGTAGTCATCACTATACCTAACTTTTCTCTTAGCCCGCAATCCGTAGTTCAGATGGTTGGAGCAGCTTGCGTTCTTTCGTGAGAACAAGTTTTTGGGCCTGTTGTCTTGGAAGGTGTCAAAAGAGGAAACAGTGGAGGAGCTGTCATCACTATACTCCCCTGAGTCATCAGCAGAGTTGCTTGAATCAATAAAGTAGTTCATTTTGGGGCTGTAATCAGGTGTCTGCTCTACGGAGCAGTCATTTCCATCCCCTTTGCTGTCACTTTGAAATCCGAGCTCCTCTGATTTAGGTGGTAGCTCATCTACGACTCGCTTTACCACACCAGCCTCTTTCTTGGTACAGTTCACCAGAACGCTTGGGAAAAAGTTGAACTGGGTTTCTTCTTGGAGAACATTGGTTTTCTCCCTCATGTTGTCCTGGAAGGACTCGTAGCGGATCTTTAACGAGCACACGTCGCTGCTCAGAGTGGAGTCATCATCGTCATCAAACATGTAATTGTCCACGTCCTCCTCAGAGAAGAGATTTACGGAGAGCTCATTCTTGGAGCAGAGATCTAGCAATTCTATCTTACTCTCGCTAATGAAGGACTCGAAGTAGCCCCAGTCCTGATTTGAATTAGTAAGCAAACCATCCTCTCCGTTGCACTTGTCTAACAGCAGGCCCTCATACAGGTTTTTGGAGGCCGAATCATCTAAGTCTGTTTTCTCCGTGTCCTTCTTCTCAACTAGCTGAGTTTTGGGGACAGGAAAGCTCAAAAGCTGATCCGAGAGGAGCTGGTCTCCGTAACTTCCCGTCTCACTTGTGCTCATGCATTGCATGTTAATATCAGAGATAGGGCAGGTGCTGTAGTCTCGGCTCATGTCAGCCATTTTGAGGTTGATGCTGGCCTCTACATTGGACATATCCTTGGTCTCAATGAAGCAGCTGGGACAGGTGTGACTCTGCTGAATCAAACAGTCCTGTGTGAGCCCAGGAATGCTCGCAGGTTCAATCATGGTGAAATGGCACTGGTTGCGTTTTTCTTGGTAAGGCCCAGGGGGCTCAAGCCCTTGGCAGCACAGTGTGTGAGGGATATTGTGTAGTTTGAGGACTCATCAGTCGGGTGATACTCTAGTTTGTGTTGACAGTGGCCGTAGTAAGTGGTGCTTCTTTAAGGCCAATTTAGCACTGAGGCAGAGCAAATCGTCTCTCTTTGTGCTCACTGCAGCAGCTCTGGAGGATGTGTGTAAGGCAGCATCTGCGACACCATTCAGCTTTGTGGCCACATACAGTTTTAGATTACTCTTCAGATTATGTGAACCTAGGCGAAGAAAAACAAGCACGATATTAACAGTTTATAATATTATTAAATACTAAAATAAGTGAAATGGTGGTACTTAAATACCATCAGAATTTGACTGGATCATAGGTGTTGATATAATTGGATAATATTTTTTTTCTTGCAGATAAAGCTTTGGGAGAAAGTTATTACATTTAAATGAAAGATTATATAATCTTTTTTTTTTTTTTTTTTTTACAGAAAAACATTCTCTGATGAATCATGCAATTTATTAACAAAGTACATAGGATGAGCTTTTTCCCTTTTTAAACTCAACAGTTAATAATAAAAATAACAGAAAAAAATAGCACTGTATTAGAGATATGAGGCTAGTTTATACAGAGAGACTGGTTTGCTTGTTTTGATTAAGTAGTTTTAGCTTAAGCAGAAAAAGTACAAACTCAAGGGAACAGTCAGACCAGTATGTTGGAAACAATATAACCACCACTATATCTACCTGCCTGTTTCACCATCGTCCAAGCTGTTAAAATAAAACAGATATGAAAATACTCGTCTGCAACATTCCTATTAAAAAAGACCATTACAAAAATATGATTTTGAGCACTTTGTGCTCACTTGAGGTACAAATGATTAAGTTCTGAAGTGTGCTACCCAAGACTCCTCCTACCTGTAAAGGGCAAACTAGGTCTATTTCTTTTCCACTAATTATACTTGTACTGTTTATTATTTTGTAAAATTATGCAAATGGTTTTTAATTGTAGTTTAGGGATTTTAAGTTTCAATGTGCTTCTACTCTTCTACTGTATAAGACTTGATGGCTGCTCTGTCAATTCTTCGTCATTAGTTAGGAATCTAGGTGTGCTATTTGATAGCAATCTTTCTTTAGAAAGCCACGTTTCTAGCATTTGTAAAACTGCATTTTTCCATCTCAAAAATATATCTAAATTACGACCTATGCTCTCAATGTCAAATGCAGAAATGTTAATCCATGCGTTTATGACCTCAAGGTTAGATTATTGTAATGCTTTATTGGGTGGTTGTTCTGCACACTTAATAAACAAACTCCAGCTGTTCCAAAATGCAGCAGCTAGAGTTCTTACTAGAATCAGGAAGTATGACCATATTAGCCCGGTTCTGTCAACACTGCATTGGCTTCCTATTAAGCATCGTATAGATTTAAAAATCTTGCTTATTACTTATAAAGCCCTGAATGGTTTAGCACCTCAGTATTTGAACAAGCTCTTGTTACATTATAGTCCTCCACGTCCGCTGCGTTCTCAAAACTCTGGCCATTTGATAATATATATTTTTTATAATTAATGCTGTACAGTTGCTTTGACACAATCTGTATTGTTAAAAGCGCTATATAAATAAAGGTGACTTGACTTGACTTGACTTCAGAAACAGGTTTACAAAGACCTGTTTGGACCTCACAAAATAAGTACTTGTAGATGTGAAAACTCTTTAATCAAGGGCTCTTTATGCCGCAGGCACCTGTGCTATTAAAATATCCCATCTGTAGAGTTGAGAAGTATTAAAAAAAAAAAAAAAAAAAATCTGTAACTGATTTTCATGACTTCTGAATTTGTTACCAGTTCTGGGACATCTGCATTCTTCTGTCGTTGCAGACTGAACACCATATTGATAATATATCATTTGTCACGAGGATCAATGCAGTGTTCTGTCTGTGTAACAAACTATGGTGTGTGATGTTCCTTGTTTCCCATCAACAAAACATCTGTTTTGTGGCATATATGCCACTTTTATTATTTTCCCACATAAAGACAGAAAATCTGCAATAAATGTGGATGTAAAAAGTGTTGAAATAATTATAATAAATCTGATTTAATACAGGCTGCTGATGCAGTAAATACAATAAGAATTGTCTTCCAAGCATTGTTCATTTATGTTCCTCAAAAGTACTAAATTACTCATTAATAGAATCTTTAAGGAATTGTTAAATTAAACTACAATCAGAACAACTAAAACTGGAATCAGTACATCCCCTGAACGTCTCAACAGTTGATTGCATCATGCAGTTGCAACTTGTAACTTCAAGGTGATATTTCTATTTTATTTGACGCTTCAAATTCTGTTTTAAATAATGATTAAATCAACAAGCTGCTAATACAGAAGATACTAAGTATGAAGCACATTTAGGTTAGCTGAGAAATTTTTTTTTAACAGTGCTGTTAACTTTTGAAATTCTATTAGAATCTAATTTAAAAAGTAATGCAGAACAGATCAATATAATATAATAATAAAAAAGCTAATTTAAGCACTTAAACTTAGTTCTATTATCAGGGGTGCACAAAAGTTTTTCATCACCTGGAGATTTGGTTTGGTGCTCACATTGCATATAGTGTGACCTATTAAATGTAACTATATAAAATAAAATAATTAATAATAGTACAAACTATTATGGATCACATAAATCCACAGGGAAGTACAGGAGAGCATATGGTCTTTTGGCAGGTGTCAGAGCCCTGGTACACCTAACCTCTGCCAGACTCGCTCAGCATCCTCTGCCTTTGCTGTAGCGTTACGTCTGGGGTTTACTTACACTAGAGAAGTGGGAAAAATATGCCCAAATGGGATTCCTGTTTACGAAGCTTCAGCTCTTGGGTGCTGCATTATCCGCACATGTGGCCTTGAGCTCCACACATCCCTCAATAACTACATTACCGTAAGAGGAACACAGATGGTGAAATTGGATCATGAATATGATTATGAGCCAGTTTTGCTTTTCAAATATGACAGCCACAGCCATCTTGGACATCTTTTGAGGAAGAATTGTCGGTGAGATGTCAACGACTCTGACTGTCACGGTCTACAATGACAGATTTGATGATGACACGATGTTAATTTGGGGTTAATGTTTCCTTTAATGTGTGCTGCGATGCACTCTGTCTGTCGCACACAAAAACAGAAAGAGCCTTTTTTGCAAGCTCTGATCTCATTCTCTGCGTTACACAATATTCAGAGTCAGAGAGCACAGGTTTTTATCAGCCCGCTGGGACAAAACCATATTTACTGTCTGCTACAATGAGCACTTTTGAGGACGAACTAGTTGCTAGACTTGACAAAGATGTTCAAGAGTTTTGTTTGCACATGATATCCTCAAGGCCAGCGGTTTATTGCTTTGTTTTCAGAGTTATGACTGTGAACTAATCGATTCTTATTACTTCTGAATGGAAGGTTGGTCTTATTATTAGAACATACTGAGAGCAAACTCATTACATGTTATGGCAACTGCTCTATGCGGACTCAGAACGCACTGCAGTACAGACCATCACTTCTAGACATCTACCACAAGACGCTCAGCATCATCACAGAGCATTCCTACTGTCCACCGTCCAACCATTATCTCCCGATACCACTGCCTTCTAACAGATCCAGGACCAGCAGACTCCCCACAACCCACCTGACACCATGACATCTCCTCATTATCTGAAAATCACTTCCCATCCACTCCACTGTTCCCAAAACATAGTCTTCACGCATGCTATACATGATCACCTGCACTGCAAAGACATTACAATAAAGAACTGGATTTGGCTTGTGTGTGATTGATAGTTTTATACAATAGTATCTTCCTGTGAGTGAGTTATTGACTTCAATAAACACCTGGGGTCTCATTTATAAAACTCTCCGTAGATTTAATCCTAAAACTGTACGTACGCACAAAAGCTAGATTTTGCGTACGCACAAATGTTCGCCAGAACCTGCGACAAAATCCCGTTATAAATCCCAGTCAGGGGAAGATTGTGCGTACATGCATCTCCACCCCGACTCCTCCCAGAAATAACCATATATGGAGCTTACAACGCCTAGTTTTACTATGCATAACCTCATCTGCATATCATTGCCATGCATATTCATCAAGGAAATATGAGATATGGACTATACATGTCATTTGTGCCATACACATTCATTTTTATTGCTAAAAATCATCCAGTATCCTTGTTATGTTTTAGAATAAATTTATCAAAATATCTATAAAAACAAAATATTTTATAATAGAGTTGATGCCATTCATGTTCAATGGGCAAATAGTATTTCAATTGTTTTAAACAATTCAAATCAAATTAAATTAGAGAAACAGATACAGGCCTATATTTATTGCCAAAGAAAACGTGCAAATCTTAGAGTTTTCTTCAAGTTGTATCCTTCGGATACACTGGTATTTTTCATAATGTTGTGGAGATGCCTTCGCACGACATTAACACTTCCGTGCAGCTGTGGTTGTACAGTAAGCTATTATCATTGGTCCTATTCAAACCGGACAATGGACCGTTCCACCGAATCCACCAAAAATATTTTCTCATAACATGAGATCTGCAGTTTAGTTTAAAGATTAATTTTGTGCACCTATAGCACTCCTCGCTGTCATTAAAACATAGCATGCCACAGGAAAAGTAATCAAGCGCATCCACTACAAATATGTCTAAATTCATATCATTTTTGGTTTAACTTCTGCAAAATGACTTTATGTAATTGCAGTGCTTATCTCCATTAATGAGAGTGGAACATTTAATCTAAATATGTATATTGACATGTTTAAAATCGTTGTTTACGTCATTAATTTTCACACTCCAGGAAAAAGAATCCGTACGTATTATTTTATAATATAAAATGGCAATATTTGTATTTTACATTACAAAAGGAAAATCACAATTCTAATATTTATGGCTGGTGTTAGTCATTTTCAAAAGTTAAACCATCAAACTTCTATTTTGCCCTTAAAGCTTATATTTTGTTGAGAATCACATCTCATTATAAGTATGAGAAGATGGTCAGCACATGTTATGTTACCTAATGCACGTTAAAGCAACCCAAACTTGGAGCAGATGCAGAGACTGAGTTTGTGCGAAGCAGCATTTACTGTGAGACTCTGCAAACACCGGTGGATCACGAGTAAATGAACACAGTGCTACGCTTCACTCTGAAACACACAGTGCTTATTTATTTAATTAAATCACAGTCATATCGCAGTTGTGATTTTATTTTGATTAATCGTGCAGTCCTATTACATCACGCAGCTGACTAAAAACAGATTTTCAGCACCTTACCGTGTCCATTCCACTCTCTCATCTCAATGCCACACACAGGCACTTAAATACCCGAGGTGTGGAAAACAGCATCAGGACATCCATCAGCTCACAGACGCAAATCCAGTGCTTAATGGTCTCTGGCATTTGTGAATGGAGGCAAAGGATCAATTTATCTGCACCGGATGCTGGTAATGAGAGCAAAAGAAACGCTGGATGATTTATTGGCCCTCTATTAAAACCGCGAGCTCAATGAAGCTGTTTTTCAGTCTCTGAGAGTGGGCCTTCTTTCAGCGCTTATCTGTGTGATTGTGACAGTGTGGCCGCTTGAGCTCCAATTCCCTGAGCTGGAACTGAGAGGAGTGGGCTTATGATAAACCAAAGCCTGCAGTGCCATGACAGGCCTGAGTCAAACCTGCTCTGAGAGCCCAAGCACAGCCACTGAATGAGCAAACCATTGATCCAAGACTGCAGATGAATGCAGCCGATATTCATCCAACATGAGCAGCATCTCTGACATGCTGTTGATTACCACAGAATATAATGTTTTTTTCTTATCAAACAACATGTGCAATACTGCTCTTACTATGGAGGTTAACAGGGTAACTGTACTGTACTAAGCAGAAACGTATATCATATTTTAGTTGTGATGTTTTGATTCATTAAGCATAATCATCTGCGATATTTGCCACTTTACAGATTGTTACGTCACATCTCTTTCTGTTATCCTTAAGCAGCAACGTCCCTAACCAGCCAAGACTCAGATGTCACGCCTTCAAGACACCCACATTCCCTTCACTGACCGTCTGAGGCATACGGCACACCAAACTCAACACAAGCACTTTCTCCATCTAGCATCCTCTGTAGGGTGTTTTTATCTGTCTGCCTGGAAACAAAGGTGTGTTTACGAGACACCGCGTTAATGTTGCAAGAGTGTCTGATGATGAAATAATCACTGGATTTGCCAAGTTTGTCAGGTTAGTGGCATCAAATCTTTGAAAGATATTACAGTTCGTCCAAATTTGCTGTTCATTTACTCACCCTCAGTCCATCCAAGATGTAGGTGACTTTTTTTCTTCAGCAGTAAAGACTTTTTTCTCTTCAACAGTAAAGAAGATTTCGGTCATTGGTAATCCATAAAATGCAATGGCTATTGTCACTTTGAGAATATAAAAAAAAGGATATACAGGCAACACTAATCCCTGTGGCTCCTGACGATATATGGAGGTCTTATGAAGTGAAACGATCAGTCTGTGCAGGAAACTGAGCGTTATTTACACCATTATTACCTGTAATCCAGAGCCTCAGGCAAACGAGCCAGAGTGATGTTCCGGTTTACGAACGAATCATTCTTTTAAACCGGTTCTTTTTAGTGAACTACTTGAACCAGTTCACCAAATCAAACGGAATCGTCTGAATCAGTTTGCAGCTCGAGCAGCACAGATCTACAAGTTACTCAATCAAACTCACTTTCAGATGCCTGACAGTCCCTCCGACACGAGCCACAATACCAGCGTATCTGATCTTGTGATGAATGAATCATTCAGCGCTCCAGTTCCTTTAACAGTCACTGAACTGAAGAAACAGTTCGACTCGGACCGAAGACCGATGTGCCGCTGATATGAGCATGCGTGAACCGAGAGCTTGAATGAAAGGGCAAAATGAACGTTTTTATGGTTTTTCATTGTTAATCTAAAATGGTGAACTGAAAAAAGTTTAACTAATTTGAAGGGTTAGTTCACCCAAAAATGAAAATTAGCCTGTGATTTACTCACCCTCGAGGCATCCTAGGTGTATATAAGCGTTATCATTGCAGTGGGCAGGTGTTTTTGTTCAACAATCCAAAAGACATCAAATAAAGCGCGCGCCTCCATAATAAAATGTGCCTCACACGGCTCTGGTGGAGGTGAATAAAGTCCTCCTGTAGCGTTTTTGTAAGAAAAATATATATATTTTAAACGTAATAAACACTTCTCTCTCACTTCATCAAACTGTGGTAGCGTGATTAGTGACGAACGCGGAGAGAGAACAAAACAAAACGCCGGTCATGAATTAGAAGTACAAACCGAGGATTTGTAAAGAAAAATGTCAGAGGATTTCGATATAAGCCAAGAGGAGACTGGTTTTCCTTTGCTAAAGTAAGGAAACTTTGCTTCCTTTGCTCCTGTAAACAAACTCGCGAGACTAGCATATCTCAGAGGCGCATGTGCTACGAATACATCCTACATCATCCGCCGGAACGGCTTGCACGGTCGACAGATATACCGGAAGTGAGAGAAAAGTGTTTATTACATTTGAAATATAGATATTTGTCTTACAAAATCGCATGGATTCGCTACAGGAGGAGCGCTTTATTTGACGTGTTTTGGACTGTTGAACAAAAACACCCGCCTACCCCCATTCTAACGATTGGAATAGCCAGGACAATTTTTAATATAACTCCAATTGGATTCGTCTAAAAGAAGAAAGTCATATACACCTAGGATGCCTCGACGGTGAGTAAAACGCAGGCTAATTTTCATTTTTGGGTGAACTAACCCTTTAATGACTTTATATGCTTTAGACATGTAAAACATCCACATTTCACATTAGTATTGAGTTTTTTAATAATTTGATTGCGTATGTTACATTATTGCATGATTACAAAAAACGAGTGCACTGAATCAGTTCATTGAAACAAACAGTCCGAAAGAATCAGTTCACGGAAAATAATCAGATTTCCCCGTTTGCCTGAGGTTCTGAATTACAGGTAATAATGTTGTAAATAATGTTCAGTTTTCTGCACAGACCGATCGTTTCACTTCATAAGACCTCAGTATATCATCAGGAGCCACGGGTATTCATTTTGTGTTCGGGCATTATTTTATGCTTTTTTTATTCTCAAAGATGGGCAGCTGCTGACTTGCATTTCATGAATCAACAACGACCACGGTTTCAGCTAAAAATCGTCTTTAATGTTTAACTGAAGAAAAAATAATCATCCACATCTTACATGGCCTGAGGGTAAAGTAACAGCAAATTTTCATTTTTGGGTGAACTATTCCTTTAATAGCTTGGTTTGAAACACTGAGTAATAACGAAAGCTATTTCAGATAAGAAAAGAAGAAAAAAACAAAAACTGTGGTTGGTCTCTTTACTTAAAGCTGCAATATGAACATAACCAAACCAAAGTGACATGAAATTCTAAAGAAGAGAATAAGCTGTTTCACAGAGCTGGCAGTGAAACACCATGGTTTATGGTCTTACCCGTCTGGTCCAGTTGATTGGTTTCTGTTGAGCCCAAAGCCTGTGAAGATGATCCGGGTCTGTTTGCTGTCCATCAATGGGAGTCTGTCCTGCTCGAGTGGTGCTTCATTATATCACTCCTGCCTACACACACACACACAATGACATTGGACACAAAGTTTATCTATTATGTTCCTCTGGGTGTACATTTCCTTTAAATGGAAAATTTACAAGGATTCACCGTAAATAAGAAGCCATTTCTGCTGAACAGATCAAGGACTAATGATTTCTCTCTTTTAAACTAATTGTAACCAAGACATTTACAGTTTGAACTCGTAAAGAACCAGAGCTTCCATCTCCACGGCAACTGCATGCAACAATCTACTATTTTAGGCTCAATTTAACACCCATAGTACAGTTGTTAACCCCTGGAAACTTTGTATGTATATATAGCGCTCAACATATTTGTTTATGGTAATTACTTCAAGCCGTCACGATTTATTGACTGCAGGCAAAAGGAACTGGGCGAAATGACTTCTGAGACTGAAACAACTTGCACGCACGATGTTAAGTGGGTAATAATATTTTATGGTGCAGAATGACGGTGTAAATCGCTGCTATAACAAAAAGAATCAGGACATATAAGTAGTGTCAAAAATCATGGAGCAGATCTGGTCAACAACATGCCTGCTGTATAGGACTAGGCCTACATAGGCAGCATCCTTACTATACTGAACATCGGTGATTAGGAGCACACTACATAGGTAACAACTCAGACTGCTACTTCAAGAGCTCTTGAACCAAACGAACATGCTCTGAGATGAGAAAAGGACTATTTACTTAACATCTTTATGAGAGCATAAACCCAAAATCACCACATGAAGCATTATGACACTGAATCAAACAGCAGTTTAATATAAATCTGTGCAGTGTAAGTAGGCATTTGACGAAAGCAAATTTTCCCGTTGAGATAATTGCCAAATAAAAGCCAAATAAAACAGTTAGTTTTGCCCTCAATTGTCTCGTCAAACTCCAATATTGAAAAAAGTCACAAAACAAATCACTTGTTTCACTAAAATCATATTTGAGGTCCTGAGCTGGGATGAGAGATATGACCAAAATCTTATTTCACGATATGAGTAATTTTATTGGATCATAATGATACACAGTGCCCTCCACTAATATTGGCACCCTTGGTAAATGTGAGCAAAGGCAGCTGTGAAAATAAATCCGTTTATCTTTTTGATCTTGCATTCAAAAAATTCACAAAATTCTAACGTTTCTTTGAAGTAAAACGATTGAAAGTGGGGGGAAACTCACATTATGATGTGCTATAAAAAAAATGTGAGACGCGGTTAGTGGAACAGAGATAAAACATAAGGTTGCATTTTTTAAAAGCTGAACTTATTTAACTTGACTGCTGTGTTTTTAGAACTGCAAGAGACAGAAGCACAATGGTCAGACACGTCCATCTAGTGTGTGTTTACATAGAAAAACCATGAAAAAGTAGCGCAGTGGAATGGAAAATTCATTTTGAACAGCCCATAATTCTAAATTCTCTACTATTTAGAGCAGATAGTATGCAATTTGGGCCGCAGCAAATGATTTCTCTGATTGGCCAAAATCTGTTACGAGTAATACAATTAAAATCACACTGACTTGTGGCTTCTATAAGAGCATATATCATCACTCAGAGTTCATGCTAGCTTCACACAGTCTTATCGGCTTTAGATTTGGCATGTAATGTTGCTGCCTTCCTACTGGAGCAGTCTTCATGATGCCCAGGCAGCTCTCAGGTTGAGGAACAGAGCTAATTTGTCCTTAAAGAAAGACAGACAAATCTCGAAAAACAGAAGCCTGCATTAACGCTTGGACTGTGTCAGCTGGCACCAGAAAGAGACAGAAAGAAACAGTTGAGCTCCTGTTGAATTAAATGTCAGCTTACGGATGCTGATTGTACTGAATATCTCTGGCGTATGCATTTAAGAATAAACACATCTCCAGTAATGTGTTGGAGGCATCTCTGTCCCAGAACAGAGAGTTCATTCTGTTGTACTGAGGTCTCTTTACATACGGCTTTTATTGGACCTTAGTCAGGGTAGGCACTGTGTTTAATGTGACGTGAATGAAAGGGATAGATGTATAGGTTCAATGAGATTTAATATTGTATATATAATGGTGTATTGTTGTTGGCTTCATTTATGAGATAAAGACAAATAAAGGCCACAGAGGCTTTTATTTATTCTGTCTTGTTTTTGATGATTTTTTAGTTTAGTTGAGTTTTTTTTTTTTACAAAAAAGGTTTCTGATAGTTTCGTACAATGTTTGAAGGAGATGATCCCATTTTAAATGCTAATGAGTAAACAAAACACGCCTGTAATGAATAAAACTGTCTATAATATACAATAAATCTCTAATTTTCAACGAGTCTTTTTTATTTTGCAATGGAGTTTCTTTTTCTGTTAAGAAAGTGTCATTAGTCTAGTTTTGAAATCGCATGACATATGAGAGAGTGAAGACTAAGACATTTTAATTGCTTATGATTTTAAAAAAAAGTTGGTAATCGTTTGCTTTTATTCTGCGAATCAGTTCAAACTGTCCACTACAATCGATTGTTTCAAAGCTCTGATGCAATGATTTGTTTGTGTCATCAATCACAAATGTTCACAGGAGTCTCCATGTGTTATTTAGTATAGACATTTATGACTGGTGTTGTTTAAAAACATCTTCTGACTAAACCAAATTGTCACCATTGTAGTTTTTGAATTAAACAATAAGGGCCAGATTTACTAACAGCTTATGCCAGTGCAAACCCTCTGTCAGGATTTACTAAAGACTGCTCTAGATCAACCGCATCTTTCTTAGAAGTGTCTCTTTGTCTTGAACAGTCAAATACATTGTCTTGAATAGTTTTGAATGATTCTGAAACAGAGCGAGATGATCTATACATGCTCAACCCCATGACATGGTAAACTGGTCGACATTTGACAACTAGTAGAGAATCTGGATTATTGTCTCTATTGCAGTGATGCTCATGCAACGTTGCAGAGCTGTGTCATCATTGAAGTTTATCCTTTGCCTGCATTTTTTTTAATCTTGCCATTTAAGTCTTTCAATTAATTTTAAGCCATTCAAGTGCAATAAGACACAAAACAGAGCGCAGAGACTCTTGCATGCTGTTGTTTTTGTGGTTTATTGTGCATAAAAACCCAAATACACACAAACTTATGTCAAAATGCCTGTGACGAGAGGGGCGGGGCCGAGAGCCATTGGAACGGAGCGAGGCCGGTGGAGTAAATGCTAATGCGCGACTCGAGTCCCACGGAGGAGCTCCGGAAGGATAAAAGGAAGAGTGACGACAGTGTTGGATGAGAGAGGACCAGGCCTGGTCTTTATTTTGTGTTTTGGTTCTGTTTGTACGCAACAGTCGTCCGCGAGGGGCTGTCGTGCTATTTTGTGTTTATTTTATTATTAAAGTTTTGTTTGAATGTTCGCCGGCTCCCGCCTCCTTCTTCCCGAACTACGAACTTTGTTACAATGCCATATTGGTGAGTGAATGTTAAACACTTGGAATAGATCAGATGTGTATCATTATATTGGATCAGTGCGTTAGATCTTAAAGTGACAGCAGCCTAATATACTTGCTGCTGTCTGTCATTAATGTTATTCAAAAAATAAAAGACAAAAAGAAAATCAGTCACTGCTTTTGAATGAATAACTTGTGCAGCTTTTAATAAGATGAGTGTATATTTAATTCATACAGTGCAGATGGTGCAGTGTATATACTGTATATATATATATATATATATTTTTTTTACATTTGAATATTTAATTTCTGTATTATTTCTTACTTTTCTTAGACAGACCTACCTGAACAACTTAATTTGGATCTTTTTTCTATTGTATGCATTTGTCTATCACTTGTGTTCAGATTCTTAGTTCTCATTTTATGACTGACGCTTGGTTTGTCTTCAGTATGCTTGAGAATGTTTTACTTTTAACTGTACAATAGTTAGCCTAGTATTCGTTTTTGTAACATCCTTATTTAATAAAAACAAAAACCCTGATATCGATTGTTATCGTGAAATAAATGTACTTATATTGTGATATCAGATGTGGGTCATACCACCCCTACACTAGAGCTTCTATTCTAAAAAAGATAATAAATAAATATGAACGTCTGAACAGAAAAGCTGTTGTTGTGTTGCACTACTGAGTCAAAGCTGTGGATCTGAGAGCTGGAGGCAGGCGGACAGGAAGGGTTGAATTAACCATCTGTTCTTCTCATATACCTCTCATTATTCCTCTGCTGACACTCGCTGCTTTCACTGCCTCTACACTTAATATGCATCTTAAAACACTTCACATGATTTAGCACAACTGAATTAGTCCATTGTTCTTCAGACGGTCAGTAAAATTAATGGCTTATGTGTTTGAGAACTAAATGGTACATTTCCCCGAAAATTTCCAATTATTTTCCATATTGTGTACGTGGGAATGACAATGGGTTAGTTGTTGTGTTCTTGCATAAGGTTAATGTTCTTATATGAAAAAATGTGAAGTTAGGACAATTTTAGGATCATTATGATTTTTTTATTTTTTTTGACAAATAAGCATAATTCTCCCGAACTTTTTCAATGCCATAATGCAATAAATCTCATTACTGTAATGTTAAATAAATAAATACAACATACATAAATAACAGTGTTTATACATTATGGTAATATTTTATATGCTGCTTTTACGTCGATTTAAACTGAATAAAATACTGTGTTACAAATAAAAAATACTGTAGTGTTGCTATTGTAGTAATACTGAAGATACAGCTGAAAAAAAAAATAATAATATCCATAAAAAAAAGGAAAATATCTGGACACAATACAGTAATCCAGCTTGCATTGCAATTGTCATTAAAAACAGCATGCATGGTTATTATTATATAAAATAAAAATAAAAAAAACATTTAAAGTAGTTTTAGATTATATTTAGCATGTCAGACATCTCATATCAATTCATTCCTGGAATAAAAGAGCGCCTAATTGCAATCGCTCTGACATAAAGACTGCATAACTGCATAATTATAATTCTTTCAAAGTTTATATATGACATTATTGATAAAACATTGTGTAGAAAGGTTCTGACAAGCAGTTAAAGAGAATTTAAGGAACTGACACACATACTAACAATAGGTTTAAACTGGCTAAAAATGCGAACTGACCAAAAGAGTTTGCACAGAAACCGTGAGAGCTTGGTAAACGGTGCCAGCGCTTAGATCTGTATTTGTCTGTTTAGTTGTTGTGCGGATCAGGTTGTTCTTCACATCTCCTATAAAAAGCCTCTAGCTTCACAGAGATTTCTCCGGCTGAAGCGACACCTCGGGGGCCGATTGGGGGATTTCACCGACTGGTCATCTTGCTCTCGCTCTCTCTGCTGAGGAGATCCAGTGAGGTGTTAAACGTTGAATAGGTGTCTAAAGGTCATATCGCCGAAGCTGTCACTATCCCAGAGGACTGCAGTCACGGACTTAATGAGCCAAATCCTGCTGTACTTACTTAATGGAGGCCCGGCGCATTGGTCATACGAGCCTGGAGTCGAACCGCTGTAGCGACAAATGCACTAATTGACAAAAACCACAGCTAGAAAGATCATTGACAGAAAACAGCTAGTAGAGCAAGTACAAGATAGATCGAACCTGCTGTTATATCTGCGCTTACAACGACATCTGTGTGATAAAAGGTCAGCTCTCTGGAACGCAGTTATCATACATACGGCCCTCGTGTTTGTTTGAGGGAATGTAAATAAGCGGTGGGGAAATGAAACAGCAGTGATCAGTAATGTTATGTCCTGCAGCGTGTCTCACAACACACACTACTGCTCAATGTCATCAGGTTTGTTTTATTCTTTCTGTTCGCCCTTTAAAATATCATCAGCGGTTGAAAATAAGCAGCTTTTTATTAGGTGTGTCAAAGTAAAGTATCAGTACTACTAGGGTCTGTTTTGGTGAAAAAATTGTATTGTGATTTTTAAAAAATAAAAATCGTGACTGCAATTTAAAATGTGATTAAAATGAACAGCTGTGCTGTGCTTGTATATAAGGCTCCACAATTGTGTGATTATATGTCAATATGACTATTAAATATGGTGTCGAATGTCATAAAATGACTACAATATTTTATAATCAAAAATTTTCTTGAGAAGAGGAAAGGTCTAAATCTCAATTTAAAAAAAATAAATATATACATTTGTGACGGGAAAATGCATCCAAAAAAGAGCTCTTTTTGGTATGGTGCCTAAACAAAATCTCACAGGAACCTCAATTTTGTGCTGTCAACTTCAAATTTGGAACATATGTCAGATATATAGCTTTGACTTAGATTCCAAAATATTTTGTAAAATATTTATTTTATATTAAATAATTTTGGTAACACTTCAGTATAGGGATCAATTATCACTATTAACTAGTTGTTTATTTGCATGCATATTACCGGTACTAGCATATTGGCTGTTTATTAGTACTTTTTAGCTAGTAATTAGTACTAGTTATTAGTATGCATGACCATATTCTACTTCCCTAATCCTAGCCAATACCTAAACTTAACCACTACCTTACTAACTATCAATAAGCAGCGAATTAGGAGTTTATTGAGGAAAAGGTCGCAGTTAATGGTTTGTTAATAGAGAATTGGACCTTAAAATAAAGTGTGACCATATATATATATATACATATATATATATATATATATATATATAATTATTATTATTTTTTTATTACAGTACATTTTCATTACAGTAAACATAGGCTTTTTTTACACTTTCATTTTTTTAATGACATAATCTTCTGATTGAACTGTTTTGCTGTTGTTGTTGTTTGTTCATTATTTATTTAATGAGGGACAATGCACATTAATAATACATAACAACGTGTAACATGTG
Organism: Sinocyclocheilus rhinocerous; assembly: GCF_001515625.1. Classification (NCBI taxonomy): domain Eukaryota; kingdom Metazoa; phylum Chordata; class Actinopteri; order Cypriniformes; family Cyprinidae; genus Sinocyclocheilus; species Sinocyclocheilus rhinocerous. The sequence goes on from NW_015648514.1 coordinate 58,271, forward strand.
TCAGATTTAACCAAATTGGCTAATTTTCATCCATAGTCCCTTGGCAGGTTGATGTTAAGGACAAGAAAAAGAGCACACAAAGTATTCTCTAAACACACAAAGAATTAAGAAACTCCAAAATCTCTACAAATGGTCTTAATTTTGATTCAATATTAACCACATTTTCAGCTTTCTAGAGAACGTGCCTGTAAGATATTTTAATGACTTTAGCTCTGATGGAAGTCTATTCCAGTCATGTGTCTCTAAAAGCAAATGATAACTGTCCAGAGGTACTTCTTCTCAATGCTAAACCTCTTGTATACTGTCCTGTTATTTGATGCATATAATCTTAAAAAAATGGTGGAGCAAAATCATGGAATTCAAAAACAAAACTTTTTGAAAGAAAGCTGAGAATCTATTATTATAGATTATAGATATTGCATTCCAAAGCGTTTATAAGTTAAAACCGTTTAAGTTCTGACTTTCATGTCTCTGTTAAAAAAGGTTGGTGACAGTTAAGAGGTTCATTAAAGGCACAGCCTTTGCGATTTTAGTTTTAGGTAATAGTGCAGTCCTAACTACTACCATTGCTCATAGATTCAGAGACTTACTTGACAAACTCCGTTCCTGATTATTACACAGAGCGTAACTCTTCCTGCACCTTTGTGGTACGGATGTGAAATATGTGTCAAATCATGCAACGTGTTGAGAAGCATGCTGTTAATTTCCTTAGTGACTGAACCTCACCTTTTAATACGGTGGATAAAAAAAACAGACTTATACAAAGCTTGAACATGAGATGCATCTGGAGACAAGAAGACACAGAGACTTAGGGTGGGCTCTCTTCACACAAAAGTGGAATGGAAATGTAGCAAAACTAAATGGAAAAACGCGTTCGGTGTCAACGGCCCCTAAGAAGCCTTGCAACAGCATCATGCTAACAAACACTCAGGACACCTTAGCATCTGCATTGCAATCCCAGACCGTCAGTTTTACAAAAGGCAAGCATCACTCTTGGTAAAATGTAAAAGCACTGCTATGTTTTGGGGTGCAATTATCAATAAAACTGAGATGAGACATGTTGATCTAGAGCACACTTTTGCCATTCAGCCATGTTTCAGTTTTATGTGCAATGCCAGACTGTATAGATTAGACAATAACTCGTTATACTAATTAGGCTCAGATAAATCAGACAGACTGGACAGCAGAGGATTCAGGGTGTGAAATCACTTCTGACCGTCAAACTAGTGTTGCGTTCGGGTCATCGCCTTTAACATGAGGAGGACTCTGGCTGTCGAACAATCGAGCAAACGAACAATCGTGATGTTCAACTAACATCCATGTTCTCCAGGGATCGTCCTTGTATCAGGTCTGAAAGCTTGAGACTGTCATGAAATCCACTCTGAAAAAAAAAACCATGTCAATTTCTCCGTCAAGCGTCCCAGTCAGCTCTGTTCATAATTGTCCATCAGGACGTGGCCTGAGACTCGAATCTATCATCTTGTCTCTAGAGACAAAGGTTCTTCATTAATCTGGTGCTCTTTTCTCCAGTGACTTTTGATTTGGCAGAACCCTTGACTAATTCAGCCTTTTGTTATGTCTCTGCTTGACTGATGCATTATGGTCCAGAAGTACATTCTCATCCTGTCTTGGTCAATCTTTGTCTTTTATCTTTTTAGTGTTGCTCAAAGCGTTTTAGAATCCATTTCAGAACGGAAAATGATTACTGGAAATAGCAGAAGGAAGAGGCAAAAAGAAAGCGATTTCTGTGATCTGCCGTCTTTGGCCAGACACACACAGCAGTAATACGTAAACGCAAATGCTTCGTCAACATTTTACATATTAAGATTAGCAGGAGTAGCTAATCTTAATACAGTACTCAAGGGTGCAATAGACTTCCCAACAAATAGTTGATGAATATGCACATGTACTTGTACTCCATCATGAGTTGAGGTTTAAGATGAATGAAACTTAACGTAACTATTATGTGAACAATACAATGACTTTCAAATTGTAATTTGACACATCTAGCACAATAGCCTAAACATCAAATATTTACATTACATTTCAAACAAACCACAAATGTTTCTTTTATTATTCTGTTAATACATAATGACAGTGATTTCCTTGCTTTATCAACATAAAGAAATTGATTCCAACAGAAAGCGCTGGAGTGCAATTTAACTTTTAGCATTCAACAGAACTGCCTTTGACTTCTAATTGTTGTGTGCTTACCAGAGTTTTGACACACAGTCACAAAAGGCTTTACATTGCTAGAATGAACTGTATATAAATTCCATTCCAAATCAAACCAGCTTCTCTTCGTTCAAAAGCATAAACACTTTTTACGACACACCAGTCATTCAAGCACATTTTATCATAAAGCCTATGCAAATTCAATTGAAACTTGCCGACTATATTTGAATAAAAATGTATGAATGTATATTTGTTTTAATGAACAGAAATTATAGACTGGCTGCGGAGCTTGAGAGAGTATTACTATTTTCACTAGCTACATTTACATGGACACATTTTTGCTTCAGTCAAAATAATTCGAATTGATGAATCTGAACATAGTGTTTATGAAGGCTAAATAAAATGATTGGGTCAATGTGTGCATTTATATGTCTCTATATGCATTTATATTCACTTGATTTGTAAGTATTAATAGCTTGATGTAATTACATATGTAATGTAAAAAAAGCTAGTGTGGATAAAAGTGAAATGTTCAAGCACTGCTTAGCTACTTACTATGCTTCTATATTTATAATAACTTAAGTAGAAACACTATAAGGAGAGGTGAAGAAACCGTTGATTGTCATGAAAGGTAAATAAAATGTGTTATCTTATAAAAGAACAGTAATTAATGCTTAATCCTGACATTTGCAATCTGTGGCTCTTTCAGTCAGAGCTCTGTACTGATTAACACACATATTAGAGTTGCTAATTAAAGAAACAGGCATTTTAATAAGCCCTGGTGAAAACCCCACGTGTGCTGGAGGAGCTCTGTCTGCAGCCTGCCAATTAGAGTTCGCCGCATCTGAAGTGTGACTGGAATAACAACAACTCTCCAAATGGCATATTTCATCCCGCTCTCCGCCGCGTGGCACGGGGTCCAGAACGCAGCCGTGGAAATTTTGGTGCAAGGAGGCTCCCTGGCAACGCTGGAGCCAGAAACGGTGCGAGAGCGAGAGAGCGGATGAGTGACACGCTCTCTCATATCTGCACTCCAGGGAAATAACCCCGTAATCCAGCATGCACTATTACACTGACAGGCAATAGGCTTCATCCTGCAAGGATATGAAAGCCCCCCCTTACGATTCAAATAGCAGGGAAAGTAACAAACCGGAGTGACGTGGTACCTGCTGACGGAGCGGCTCTATGAGTGATCTTAAAGCGACGTGGCACACGAGCTGAAGGAGCTCAGAGGACGTCTGTCGCCTCAGTGTTTACCTGCTGCTGCTGACACGGCCCTCGCAACCTTTTGTTTTTTCCTCGCCGCACTTCTAACGCTCCGCTCCTGGCTTTCCTCATTATCTTTTGAACTCTTTGCAAGTGACGAGAAGAAACCGGAAAGGTATGGCTGGTGCGTGGGCGGCTCTGCCAGTCTGTCTCCAACAGGCCACCCAAACATCCACACATTCAAAATAAGCTTAACATGAGACTATGGAGAAATGCAAAGCTTTTGTTTTCGATCACAAAGAAAAATTGTGCGTAAAGTAGATGCTGCCCGACTACTAATTTCTGCTTGTTGGTTTACCCAAGTACCGGAGTACTCGAGGTTTATGTTACCATTTTTTTTTTTTAAAGACATGAAAAAGAATAGTTTGTGTCAACAATCAACTAGGTTTCAGTTGCAAATAGTTTATTTTATAGATTATAAGTCTGTTAATTCACAATTGGCGGGTTTGAGCGCAGCAAAATCCTTTTTTTTCTGCATTCAGCAAATTAATTTTGTGGTGAGTCTGTCTACACTGGACGCGACAAAGCGACCGTTGAAAATCATTTGAACTTTGTGTCAGTAAGTCATAAATAGAACTTACTGTTTATATAGAATCAGTTTACTGTCGGGGATGCCACTGTCACAGCCCTAATGTCAACAACAATAGAACACAAAATTCGTATACACTGTCAGAAAAAAAAAATGCAAAAATTTTACTTTAGGGGTTAAAAAGTTACTGGGGCAGGACCCTCAAAGGGACACCTTTGTACCTTCTTTACCCCTAAAGGGTGCATATTAGTACCTCAGCGTGGTAATATGTACTCTTATATGGTGCGTTAAAGTTTAAGATGGTAAATTTGTTATTTTCACATGCACACAAAGAGACCTGATGTCGTAACCCACAGGAATTACTTTGATAATGCATAACCATTCGTTCATCCACTGCTAAAAGGATGATTTGAGCCACTCTGCACCTCAAATAGCACATTTCTGCACAGAAACATCAAATATAAATATGTATATATAAAGTGCTTTAACATAAATATGAGTTGCTTTTCAACCCACTGAAATGGCTTTCCCCATAGTCTCCTAGTGTAAGTGCATTTCTGTAAACAATTTTTATTTGTTTTTACAAACCGCAAGTCGAAATTATTTTCCGTGGTAACTGATAGCGTGTCACAGATGTTGCCGGGAGAGTTTAATTTGTTTTGAACCCGGAGCATTCCTTTAAGAAACATGTTTTTAAAATGTCAGGCTGACGTATCACGCATTGTGGCGCATATATCTGCGCTGCCATTAATTAACTGCACGTAGCAATGAGGGAAATCAGGCCTTTGCATGTTATGTTGTGTGAAACAACCCACTCACAACACTGGCTTTTCATTCGGGTCCAAGGGTGGCCATTTCTTCCTCCAACTCCAGTTAAATCACTCAACGGAATAGGGCGCTCGGTGCACGAAATGCGTTGCTAAGCTGTCCCTGCACGGTTTGATATTATATTAGCATTACAAAGGTTTTCCCACCATCTGTGACACACAGCCAGAGGGAGGGGAAAGATCGTTGGCTTTTCATAGTCAGAAAATCGTTGTTTCCTCAAGAATGTGACACAGGATTGTTAGGACGGGAAGAGCTGTCTTTACACGACGGAGGTGCTGGTTACAGAAGCGTGCAACTATTGCAACATCCTTTAATTCCCAGAAAGCAACCAGGGGGCAGATAATCAGGCTGAGCTGGCACACGTAAAATCATTGAAGACAATTAACAATTAAAAAGCGGCGTTTCTCACATAGCGTGAGTATGCGTGTGTTATGGATGGGGAGGTGAGCTCTATTGGCGCCGGTTCTCCATGCAGAAGAATAGACTTGGCACCTCCGAATGCATCTCCACTACGGCCCGTTGTCACTCGCCTCTGGTTTCCTGCCAATCGCCTACTTGTCGGAGCGAGATTTGCCACAAAGAAGCTGGCAGGCCTGGGAAACACTGCTGATGGAGCGCGATAATGCAGGCCTTGCCTTCGGATACTTGGATGGCATCAGAGAGCAGCCTGAGTCAAAAACAGGCTTTACTGTGCCACACATGCGAAATCTGCCACGGGACGTTTTGTAAGCGCGGGTTTCTAGTGTTTATGGGGGATTGTGCCGTCTCCTCTTTTTTGAAACTGAATGGTAGCGATGCATCAAAATCACTCTTAAAATGTGTGATGCAGAGATAATAATTAGTATTATTATTAGCCGAGTAATAATTGCCAATGCATTTACACAGAAGACGGTCAACCAGATTTCTCATAAATGCATAAATCTGAAATCTCTCTGAGAATTGATCATTCTGAATAAATACTACACACAAAATAGCCTGATTTTACAATTATTTTGTATGATTAAGAACATTGATTTAATAATAATATTTACATTGGTTGTGTCACATGATCAAAAACAAAGCAGCTCTACCTATGTACTGTATGTATTTCTGAGAAAACATCGCTGCATCTGTGAACGGTTATGCAAGTCAAAAATTTAAAGGGGTCATGTGATGTTGCTAAAAAGAACATTATTTTGTGTATTTAAGGCAGTTTAACAAATAAATGTGGATATCTCTAAATAATCGAGAGCATTGAAGTGAAAGTCCTTATGTTTCGTAACTAATTAAATTATCATTATTAGCAATAACCTCAACAATATTCTTCCTGTAGCTGATGATAACTTTACTCAATATCTGTAATTTCCAGACATCTTGCTTGAATCGCTTGTTTTATAACATGCTAAAGCATTTGAATGAGACACAATCTAGACTTTCTGCATGAAATTACTGGTTCCTGAATGACTTGAGATGCCAAGTGCCATTAAAGTCCCTACAGCAGGGTCAAGGTTTATTCTTTTAATCATAACAGTGCATACAGTAATTGAAAGACTACAAATTGCATGCATCCCATATATACGCAAATCAAAGGCTGAAACTGTGGTTTTTCTCTGATCCTTATGGGATGTTAATACTGAACGTACAGTAGCAACAGTGATGAATTTCTTCCACTGACAGCATACTGATGAAGAAATCCTTCTGCAACCCTGTACAATTTACCCAGCTTCAGCATCTCTTCCAGAAGCCTCTGAAATCTCTCTTCATGTAGGGGTGTGCGATTTTTATCATGTACGATAATTTTAGAATTGTTGTTTTAACAATGTGGGAGCTGACATTATCGATTATGTCACTTACTGTAATTTGTAAAAAAACAAACAAAAATCTTGACAGTCCAAAAGCATTGACTGCATCATGAAGCCTATTAGAATGCAGTTAGGATGTTTCTATAATACAAGTTATGAAAGCAAAAATATCCATATATATAATATACTGTATATACAGGTGCATCTCAATAAATTAGAATGTCATGGAAAAGTTAATTTATTTCAGTAATTCAACTCAAATTGTGAAACTCGTGTGTTAAATAAATTCATTGCACACAGACTGAAGTAGTTTAGTTAAGTAATATCACACAAGCATCAGTGCCGTTTTTCCTGAATATTAATTGCAAATATGATATTGATTATACAACAGGTCAACAAACAAGACGTTAATATTGAGTGAGTTACATTTTAGACACAATATTGTCTGTTTTTTCTCTGTAATGCTAACAATCCAAACAATCCAAACAAAGCCGGAGCAGAATATTTGTGTGTCTCAGAGCAACACTGCAGTGTTTTGTTCCTGTTTTTGAACAAATCATTTGAGTCAGTGATTTAATGATCCATAAAGACAGACACTTGCTTCACTTGTAAATGAATCAGCCTTTTTGAATGAATCGATTGAATTAAAGATTCAATGAATCACTCATTAAGACGGAGATTTGCACAACCTACTGGCAGTTTTAGTGTCATATTGATTTATCCATGACAGGTACCAGCACAAAAACACACTCAGTATAATATTGCTTAATTATTATCGTTATCAACACCAACACAAAATCACTCATCCCTCTGTCCATGGTGCGCTTGATCAGAGATGCATTGTGAGTGACAGGCAAGCAAAAGTGTGGGAGGTTTTAGATCTGAATTATTTTCTGAACAGAACACCAAGTGGCCATTATACTAACATTTCTGCTTTTATAAAAACATTTTTCAAAGCTTTGTCAATGAAAGCTGTTGGTATTCTTTTTGTTATATTTGGTCATCCTTAGTCATTTATTTAACTTAATGCATCATTTAAGGTACTTCTGCTTCTTTGGCTGGTGAAACAAATTTAAACCTAGTCTTGAACACAGAAGGCTGCATCTCTTTCAGGAACTCATGGTCTAAATGACCCATTGACGAGCTGAAGAGGTCATTCCTCAACAGTGTGTCGTAAACAGTAGGTCACTGCACTAGAGGAGCATGGATGCACTTTTTCTGAGTCTGACACCACAGTGACTCAGAGAAACAAACATCAGCAACTGACTGAGTCCATCTCCTGAGTCACAGAGACCGAAGCGCTGATACACAACAGCCAGGCTACTCTCCAAAACACATTTGTCGTTAAATGTCCTGGTTTCTTCTTCTTCTGAGTTTATGAAACCAATCCAAAGGATTTTTATGATAGACTGAAGCGAACTTGTGAGGGGATGAGATCACTGAATCTGTGTGAGAGAACAAGGTTCATTCATGCATAAGTGGTAGAAGTCAAAATCTGAAAATAAACGCTTTCATTAAAGTGGTCATAGGATGCCCATTTTCCACAAGTTGATATGATTCTTTAGGGTCTTAATGAAAAGTCTGCCAAAACACCACACATTGCAATTCTGAATTATCCAGATGAACACACTAAATAAACGAAACCTCTCATGATTAACATGAGACTTATTAACACAATCATTCAGTTTAGTGTGGCTCTCACATTACATGACGTGACAGACGACTAGCTGTCCAGTGTTACACAGAACACAGCTTCAAGTCCTGAATATGTGCAGGTGTGTAGAAAGGCACGTAAAAGCAAAATGTATGAATGCAACCATATTAAGCACAAAATATGGGATTGAAAACCATGTTTCTAAAGTCAGAGATCTCAATAAAAAAATCGAAGTTCTATACTATTACTTGTCTGTCTTACAGTAGTGTCCCTTTAGGAACTGCAGAAGAAACATTCTGAGATTATACTAAGCATAACTGAGAAATAAAACAGAAACCTCAGAGCAAATACATACTCTATACAGATACAGGCTTTCAGTACAGGAAGCTCAACTAATGAAAATCAATTCTAAGAGCTTTTTGGGCATCTCAACCACTGCAGCACAACACATCAATTCAGATGGTTTACAGCGCTACTGTACTGCGCTGAAAAATACCCCATTTCACAGGCTTTTATATGGCAACTTCTAAACTTCATCTGAAATGTTGTATTGTTAAATATCAAGCCTCTGAATATGAAAGCAAGCTGCTGAACAATTGTTTCTTACTTCAAATGCAGAACAGGTGGTTTCAGTGTACTGTGAATATACTGTAATTTAATCCACCGAGTCTGTACATGTGTGTGAAGAATAAAGAGATAAAGCGAGCATGTGAATGTGTGCGTGTGAAATGGAGAGACGTGTGAATGAAGAGGGGTTTGATCCAAAGCCTTGTCTTCTCCTTCTGTGCTCCACAAACAGCATCATTAGCCTAAGTCGCTGTGTGCCGTCTACACGCAGAAATCAACATTAAAACCAATATCTGGATTACCATCGTTTGATGCGCACTCACTTTCAATTCAGTGATCTTTCATCAAGCAATTGTTCAGATGAAGCCTTCATGACACGTGAGGATGCACGGCTGGTTTGATGCATCTTAAAGAGCAGGTCATATGGGTTTTTGAAAAATATATCTTTTGCAGTTTATAACGTAGCTATCCTTAAATGAAAACACTCTGCAAAGTTGTTAATCAAAAAAGTGCATGATAAATAAAGATATTGTCTCTCAAAAGAGAGAGTCGATTCTGAATCGAGTCGTCATATTTTCGAATCTTTTGCCTGTGTAGGGTTTTTCAACTCAAAAAGGGAAATATTTATG
>NW_015648515.1:0-2523 GCF_001515625.1 Sinocyclocheilus rhinocerous
GTTTTAAGGGATAAAATATTTGACTACAGGGGGACTTTAACAAATGACAAAGGGGTCACCCACACACAAATACACTCCAATGACTACCTAAATCAGATGAATTCACATCGCATTTAGAACATCATAAATAAAATGAATAACCATAATTCATATTCACTTATACACTATAACAAATCATATGATTAAAAAAACAACATTATTTGTCTCTGCTCGTTGTTACACCTTCTATTCACCAGCGTGCACTCCAGCGACTAGAAAATAATTAGGAGCTACCTGTCCTCCTTTAGAGCGCATAAAGACAACAAACGCTACCTAATTTAGAGCATCCATATTTAGACAAATAAACAAAACATACAAAAATAAATACACATTTACAAAGGAAGAAAAAACAAGGGAAAAAACACCTCAAAACCAATACATAAATAAACAATTAACAAACATTTAAATCAAATACATTTATGTGTGGCCTCGGTTATCACAGTAATACAGCGGCTATAGCCATCGACAAGTTTGTGTCAATATGCCTGGAATAATAATAATAATAATAATAATTATTATTATTATTATAAACCACATTGGATGTACATCAAAGTTTAACTTTTTTGGCTTTGTTGTCTTTTTCTTGCCAAAAAACTTTTGTGAAAAATGAAAAATAAATAAATAAATAAAATAATTAATCTCAATAGTATGGTTTTTCTTTCATACTGTTTATACTTGCATTTTTTTTTTATGTTGCATTATCGCACATTTTCATGATGATTTTACAACAATAATAATAATAATAATAATAACATCAACAACAATAATCATAATAATAAATATTATTATTATTATTGTTATTATAAACCACATTGGCTGTACATCAAAGTTTAACTTTTTTGGCTTTGTTGTCTTTTTCTTGCCAAAAAACTTTTGTGAAAAAAAAATAAATAAATAAATAAAATGTAAATTAATCTCAATATTATGTTTTTTTTTTCATCCTGATTATACTTGTAATTGTTTTTAAATGTTGCATTATCTCACATTTTCATGATGATTTTACAATAATAATAATAATAATAATAACATCAACAACAACTACAACAATAATAAGAATACGAATAATTTTTTATTATTATTATTATAAACCACACTGGATGTACATCAAACTTTTTTGGCTTTGTTGTCTTTTTCCTGTCAAAAAAACTTTTGTTAAAAATGGAGAAAAAATGTTTTTTTTTTTCATCCTGTTATACTTGTTTTTTTTTTTTTTTATGTTGCATTATCTTTTTTCTTGCCAAAAAACTTAAAACTTAAAAATAAATAAATCTCAAAATTTTTTATGTGGCATTATCACACATTTTCATGATGATTTTACAACAATAATAATACTTATAATAATAATAATAATAATTATTATTATTATTATACATCCCTCTTGCTTTATTGACCAGCTAGGGAGTAATAACTGCTATTTTTTCCAAATTTACAAAACACATACCACAGTTGATTTGGGACAGAGACATTGTAGACCCTCCGTTGAATAGCCCTTCGTCCTCTTAAGGCTCTTCCCACTGGATCTACAATTCTTAAACGCTCTCGCACTCGCCATCGCTGAACTTTGATCCCTCTTCCTCTCAAACTACCAGTGATGTAGGTCTCTCCCGATCCAGGGGTTTGTTGAAGAACCTCAGTAATAAGATGATCAAGATCATAATTTGAAATGTTTGTGAAACTCCCATAGTCCACTAAACCAAGTTGTCTCCTGTGGTTGTACAGTGTTCTCCACTAAACTTGTCTCCTGTGGTTGTACAGTGTTCGAATGTTTACAGACAACATTCGCGATATGGCCATCCAGCTAAATCCTAAGTCTTGCATGTGAATCAACAGAGCAGCTGGTATGTTGTACCTCAAATGAGAAAAAACAAAACAACAAAAATGTGCTAATTCAGAAAGTGTTAATGCTTAACTTGTATTAATTATTTTGTTTGCAACTTGCAAAGAGGTGACAGTACAATTCATTATCATCACTTAACTCAGCCTTCCTCTCTGTGATGCAGAATGTGCACCTATACCATGCACTTGTATATCAGCTTCTACCTGAGGCACTATTTCAGCCAACATTTCCCTAAGAGATTCATAAATTCCTTCGAGAATGATGCATAATGTTCTTTCAGCAACATGAGCTTGAACATCATCATTGAACATCATTGCCCATAAGCACTAAGAATGCTGCAATAATGGAAATATGATCCTCAAGATGACGTGTTGTAGACTCCAAACTATTTGTGTTGTTTGGAGTATGACCAGCTGTTGCAAAAAAAGTCTTGCAGCTCAACAAAGTATTGGAAAATTTCAGGGAATGACATTTTTAAATGAATCACAATTCAAAAGGCTATTGCTCTGATAACAAGAATAAAACAAGCTTCACATTATTCAGTGATAATTGTCAAATTAGCAATTCTATAAGTATATTCACACTTTCACATACATTCAGACTTTCATTCCATATATTCAGACATTCATTTTATATATTCAGACTTT
>NW_015648515.1:2749-11058 GCF_001515625.1 Sinocyclocheilus rhinocerous
GTCCGGGGGAAGAGAGCGGTTTCTCCTAGAAGAAGCACAGAGATCGTTATAGCAACCTGGCGGTACCAGTCTGTGTCTCAATTCACCTGCTATGCCCGCATTCTCCACCATATGTAGCGGGGTGAATGAGACCACAGACACAGAACTGTGGGAAGTTCCCCCAGGAGGGTGCTTTATTTATACGTGGTGCTCTTCGTGCGCAGGTGAAGCGTCTGGGCAGGGGGGTCACACGGTGCTCGGGGAGGTGCGTCACTCGGTGCTCGTGCAGGGCTGCTGATCACTCGTCCGGAGGGTCGCTGGTCTCTACACAGGAGGAGAAGAAACAAAACAGACATTAGTCTCCGCCTGGAGCTCCTCTTCCACCTCCTCCCCTGTGTGCCTTCTCTCCTGGCTTTAAGGCCTGTGGGAACGAGCTCCAGCTGCGCCAATCATCCCGCACAGGTGGCGGTAGTTTGTGATTGGGGTGGGAGCGGCGTTTCCAGGGCGACGCTGATTTGGAACCGGGATACCCGCCACATTCCCCCCCCCTAGGCGTCGACCTGGTCCTCCGGGGAAGGACGCAACTTGTTGCGGGGGCATTCGGGGGGGGGGTTTGCCTGTTGTTACCTGTCAGACCTGCCCATCCAACCCAGCCCCGGGAGAGCCCATCAGCATTTCCGTGTTCGGCCCCGGCCCGATGCTGTACCTGGAAGTGGAAGTCCTGGAGCGCCAGGAACCACCGGGTCACTCGGGCGTTCGTGTCTTTAGCTTTGGACATCCACTGTAACGGAGCGTGGTCGGTGACTACCTTGGGTCAAGGGCACCTGCCAATAGCCTTTGGTGAGGTCTAGGGTGCTGATGTACCGGGCTTTGCCTAGCCGGTCGAGGAGCTCGTCCACTCGGGGCATGGGATATCCATCGAAGGCAGAGACCTCGTTGAGCTTTCGGAAGTCATTACAGAAGTGGAGGGTGTTGTCCGGCTTTGGTACCAGGACAATCGGGCTGTCCCAGGGGCTACGGGAGGGCTCAATGACCCCTAGTTGAAGCATCTTCTTTATCTCTTCCTCTATAGCCAGCCGGCCGGCGAGCTTCTGGGATCCGGTAGGGCCGCTGCCGCACTACGACTCCCGGCGGGGTGCGGACCTCGTGTTCTAAGACCGTTGTTTTTCCCGGGGTCTCACTGAACACCTCCTTGAACTGACCGACCAGGGCCTCGAGTTCCGTTTTTTGGGTCCCAGACAGCTGTGGGTCCATGTCGACAACCGGGGCCTGAGATTGAGCAAGGGCGGCGAGCTGTTCGGGCCGGGGCGCCCACTTCTTGAGGAGATTGACATGGTAAATTTGCTCGGCTCTCCTACAGCCCGGCTGTCGAACTCGATACGGGACCGGTCCCACTCGTTCCACGATGGTGTAGGGACCTTGCCAGGTTGCCAAGAACTTGGAGGCTGCTGTTGGGACCAACACTGTCACGCGGTCCCCCGGATGGAATTCTCGGGCCTGGGCGGGTCGGTCATACAGACGTCACTGGGCGGTGATCAGGTGTTCTCGGACCAGCGGCATTACCCTGTCGATCCGTTCTCTCATCTCCCGTACGTGCTCGACGAGGCTGCGGTTTGGGGTAGGTTGGTTCTCCAAGGCTTCACGCGCCACATTCAGCAGGCCCCGAGGCTGTCTCCCGAACAGCAATTCGAAGGGGGTGAACCCCGTGGAGGCTTGGGGTACCTCGCAGATGCCGAACAGCACGTACGGGATCATCAGGTCCCAGTCGCGCCCATCTTCGGCCACCACCCGCCGCAGCATTTGCTTGAGCGTCTGATTGAACCTTTCGACGAGCCCGTCCGTTTGTGGGTGGTAGACTGACGTTCTCAACTGCTGGACTTTGAGGAGACTCCGAGGTGCCCGGCCATCGGATGAGCATGAGCCAGCTCCATTACCGTTTCCGTCGTGGTCTTGGGTACCACTAAGAGAAGTTTTTCCTCCCCCCGCCTGTGGGCGACACAGTACAGCAGGCCATTCCTGATCACGAAGTAAGGGAGGGGGTGTGGGCCTGGTAGCCGATCCATTTTATCCACACGACGTACTCGTTCCCAGCAGTTACGCAAGCGGTCATCCTCGTGCTGCTCCCGGCCGAAGGAACCTCCAGCCGCGACCTGCTGAAACACATCGAGATATACAGCAGGAACATTAGCAGTGTTTGACTCACCCTCCCTCGCGCTGTCTGATGCGAGTAACACGGGCCTTCTGGTGGCCGGTCCCCGACGCTTCCTCCGTTGTCGATCATGACTTGGGCCGGCCGGTGTCCTGGGGGAGACGAGCAGCTGCTCGAACCCTGGCCAGTCTCGTCCCAACAGCAGTGGAACCGGAAGATCACGCACAATGCCCACCTCCACAGCCCAGGTTCCGGGCCCAGCCGAGATCTGCACTGTGCGGGCCGGCACATAGCGGGTGTCCCCGTGTACACACGTGAGGGGTAGCTCTGCCTTCCGTTCGGGCCGCGGCTTAACCAGTGTGGGCTGGGCGAGGGTAACTTCCTGATCACGAAGTAAGGGAGGGGGTGTGGGCCTGGTAGCCGATCCATTTTATCCACACGACGTACTCGTTCCCAGCAGTTACGCAAGCGGTCATCCTCGCGCTGCTCCCGGCCGAAGGAACCTCCAGCCGCGACCTGCTGAAACACATCGAGATATACAGCAGGAACATTAGCAGTGTTTGACTCACCCTCCCTCGCGCGGGCGATGTTCTTAACGTTAGTTGCACGCAGGGGGCTGGCTTCTGGGTAGCGCGTGGCGTAATCTAGGACAACCAGGATGTGTTTGTGACCCCGGGCCGACTTTGGCAGTGGCCCCACCAGATCCATCCCGATCCGCTCGAAGGGCACGTCGATGACTGGCAGTGGTATTAGCGGGCTGGGGGGAGGACGACGGGGGGCCGTCCGCTGGCACGTTGGGCAGCTGCGACAGAACCGTTTCACCTCGGCGTCCAATCCCGGCCAGTGGAACCGGTCCCGAATGCGCTGTACGGTATTTTCCCCTCCCAGGTGACCGGCCATCGGATGAGCGTGGGCCAGCTCCATCACGGTTTCCGTCTTGGTCTTGGGTACCACTAAGAGCCGTTTGTCCTCCCCCCGCCTGTGGGCGACACAGTACAGCAGGCCATTCCTGATCACGAAGTAAGGGAGGGGGTGTGGGCCTGGTAGCCGATCCATTTTATCCACACGACGTACTCGTTCCCAGCAGTTACGCAAGCGGTCATCCTCGCGCTGTTCCCGGCCGAAGGACCCTCCAGCCGCGATCTGTTGAAACACATCGAGATATACAGCAGGAACATTAGCAGTGTTTGACTCACCCTCCCTCGCGCTGTCTGATGCGAGTAACACGGGCCTTCTGGTGGCCGGTCCCCGACGCTTCCTCCGTTGTCGATCATGACTTGGGCCGGCCGGTGTCCTGGGGGAGACGAGCAGCTGCTCGAACCCTGGCCAGTCTCGTCCCAACAGCAGTGGAACCGGAAGATCACGCACAATGCCCACCTCCACAGCCCAGGTTCCGGGCCCAGCCGAGATCTGCACTGTGCGGGCCGGCACATAGCGGGTGTCCCCGTGTACACACGTGAGGGGTAGCTCTGCCTTCCGTTCGGGCCGCGGCTTAACCAGTGTGGGCTGGGCGAGGGTAACTGAGCTGCCGGAGTCCAACGGCGCCTGGACAGGCCTTCCATCGAGTTTTACCATCCTGCTGGGGCCGGGAGGAGGCTCCTCTCTATGAAGTACACACCCGGCCAGCCACACTCGGCCCGTTGGTGCTGGGGGTTCGGTGGACATTGGCTCGTCGACATGGTCGGGGACGGTGAATCCGCGAGCAGCCAGACGCGCGAGCTGGGCGGCTTGGGTTCGTACCGTCTTCCGCTCGTCATAAACCCACTGGTGAAACTGTTGTGCTGCACACAGGGGAGACAGGCCCACCCGAGCAAGGATCTCTGCCTTGAGCTCGTCGTAACTCTCATTTCGGGGAGCCTGGAGGGAGTAATAGGCGCGCTGGGCTTCCCCCGTGAGAAAGGGGGCGATGATCCGGGCCCATTCCTCTTTCACCCACCCCTCTCGGGTCGCGATGACTTCAAAGGTATGGAGGTAGGCTTCGACATCATCCTGCTCGGACAGTCGGAAGAGATGCTGGTGGGCTTTGCTGGCCACCTCCGGGAGGGGCACGCGGGCCGCCACGCTGGCCTGTAAGTGTTCGACAACCCAGTCAGTATATTCTTGTCGAGCTGCTAATCGCTTCGTGAACTGCTGTTGGCGCGCCGAGAGTTCGGTAAGATGACGAATGATCTCTTCCATTTCCCGGGAGAGAGAGCGGTTCTCCTAGAATGATCACAAAAAACAACCTGGCGTTAGCGATCTATGTCTCAATTCACCTTTCACGCCTGCATTCTCCACCATATGTCGCGGGGTGAATGAGAACACAGACTCGGTACTGGTAGAAAGAGCCCCGGAGGGTGATTTATTTCCCACACACTGATCACACGTGCTCTGATGAATGGTGCTCGGTGCCCGTCTCAGCGTGGTTGTGCATAGGATCACACGGTGCTCGGGTGGTAGGTCACTCGGTGCTCGGGCAGGGCTGCTAGTCACTCGTCAAGAGGGTCGTCGGTCTCTGCACAAGAGGAGAAGAAACAAACAGACATTAGTTTCCGCCTGGAGCTCCTCTTCCACCTCCCCTCGTGTGCGCCTTCTCTCCTGGCTTTAAGGCCTGTGGGAATGAGCTCCAGGTGTGCCAGTCATCCCGCACAGGTGGCGGTAGTTTGTGATTTGTGTAGGAGCGGCGTTTCCAGGGCGACGCTGATCTGGAACCGGGATACTCGCCACAATATATATACAAATTGCACTATAATAACACAAATATATTTATTTACAGAAATAATATGACTTGTAGCTTAAATATAGCTAGTGAAGCATGATGTCTAATATAGTGGACAGATGATTAATCAAAATTTCCTCAATTTATAAAGTGAACCTGGAAAATGTAACAATGACTCCTTAGATGTTACAACTTCTTGAATTACATTGTACACTGTACACTGCAAAAGGGTTTAAATACCTGTGAACAACAAGTCCTCCAACCCATACGACCGTATAGGTCATTTGTCACTATCCTCAAATACAACCCATACGAGTGTTCCCTAAATTAGCACCCCTACCAGCAACAGGAGATATGCTACAGAAACTTTCGCCTAAATGCATTGTGGGTTTTGTAAGGTCCACCCACTGGCCCAACAGCGGAATCCAATGATCTGGTTGAAGGTATTCTGCGTGTAGGTCTTTTAGTGCTTCTGTAAAAATCATCTTAATTTAATAAAATTCTGGTTTCTAATTTTATTCTGACTATGAATAATTCAATCTGACTCCAATTATAAATGAGTTCTAATTTTACAATGTTTCCCATATAGCAGCTGATCGTGAGATTAGTTGTGATTTAATTTAGATCTTTGATTATTCTGGGTATCCCATATTATCGATTATTTGTTCATTAGGGACCTGGTATCGCACAGAGAACGTACAACGGCCGGACGCGGTCTCACGGACACAAACTCATCAGTTCTGATCTTAGACAGAGGATGCAGGGTAAATATCTACTTTTAAATTTGCCGCGCTCTGATTGCGCCAACAAAAAGCATAGTTTTGTATATTCACGAAAACTGAAACTTACTAAGGTAGTGATAGTCAGAAATGGAAAATGTCTCAAATGATGTGGCCCATGCTCCATTCATTGAACCGTCTGTATGATCTATCCTGAACACAGATTTGTGGTACTACCAGACTCCACTTTAATCTACTAGAATTAATGATTAATGCAGAATAAATCAAGAATAACATTTATTGATTTGCCAGGCAGGATTAAACATCAATTAAAAGTTTAGTTTAGTTTTATGGATTTATATAGCACATTTAATAACGACAGGGTCGACCAAAGTACAAAAAAAACTTTGCTGTACAAAAATAAATAAATAAATACATAAAACAACAAACCATATAAAACAAATCACAAATTTATGACAAATATAATATCACACATAATCAAATATTAGACAGCAATTACTCCAGACCATAAGCCAATTTAAAAAGATAAGTCTTAAGTGATGATTTAAAAACCTGAAAAGAGGAGGCTGACCTTCCATACAATGGCAAATTATTCCACAGCTTAGATGCTGCCACCAAAAAAGCATGATCCCCCTTGAGTTTCAAGCGTGTCATAGGTACCGACAACAATAAAGAATTTGATGACCTTAAAGGCCTGTTAGTCACATGGAACGAGAGGAGATCAGACAGGTAAGATGGTGCCAAACTTGCCACAGATTTATACACAAACAGTAGTACCTTAAAGTCCCCATGAAATCAAAATTAAAGTTTTTTGGGTGTTAGTATCAATATGTTAGTCTTAAGGTTATCTATAAGGCAGTGTGCTCCAAAACAGTGACAAAATTCACATTTAGAAGATATAATTCTAAACTCGAAGCCAATGCAAACTAATCAAGACTGGAGTGATACTTTCTCTCTTTTTGGTCCCTGTTAAAAGTCTAGCAGCAGCATTTTGTACCATCTGGAGACAAGACTGAGTAATTCCTAGATACAATGAATTACAATAATCCAATCTTGTTGAAATAAATGCATGAATAACAGTCTCCAGTTCCTTAAAAGAAAGAAAATATTTTATTTTAGCAATCATCCTAAGCTGAAAAAATGCTGATTTCACAACTGAATTTATCTGTTTATCAAATTTGAGTGCCGGATCAAAAAAATAAATAAAACCCAAATTCTGAGCACAAGTGCCTACAGTTTTATTTATAGGACGCAGAGTTTTAGATAGGATAGAAGCAGATTCAGGCCGTCCAAAGACCAACACTTCAGTCTTAGAATCATTTAGCTGTAAAAAAAAAAAAAAAAAAAAAGCTGTAAAATATTTTCCAAGTTTTAACTTCCCTCACACAATCAATCAAAGACTGGAGAGATATATTGTCATCTGGTTTCATTGGAAGATAAAGCTGTATATCATCTGCATAGCTGGTATGAGATCTGATACTTACGAAAAATCATAGCTAAAAGAATTAAAAATAATACATGCTACAGAACTGATCAGCATAAAATATAACAAAGTTCAAAACATAGTATTTAAAAAATAGTTTCAAGAAGTCAGCATACCTGGCAATAGAGACACACAGCAACTGTGTGGGAAGTTCTGGATACAGATGCTTCCTTGAGTGGTTTGCCAAATCTCTTTAAATATCCCAGATCTAACAAAAGGACTATAAACATTTAGCACCCAAATATTTATGCAACTTTTGTTGGACCTTTTCTCGTGCCCAAAAGGTCACACACCTAGTTTTAGGGATGAAAGCAAATGGTTATCAAAGATCTTTATTGGGGCATCTCCCACATCAGAAGAACAGGTTTTGTTTTCTATTTTCTTGCCTGCTCTGTTGATGCAAGTGTCAAACCACCTTACCAGTCTCACTTTGAAGTATTCATATTGACCACACATAAAACAGCTTGAAACAATAGATTTGTGAAATTTGCATGACTGATTGAGACTTGAGGGGAAGGAGAGGGTGTGAGGAGTCAGGAACTCAGCATGGGGGAAGAGATGAGATTGGGCCAGCTGTTATCATGTGCTCTTTCCCGTAGATCTTCTCTTCAGATTAGTGAATTTTATTGTTTTATTACAGGATAGGAATCTTGAATTCAGTTTTGGGAAAATACATCCTTACAGTTTCTTTTAATATGTTTGCAATTTGTGTTTTAAACTATTTGTATTTTAAACTCTCCCAGCTATTCGAAGTGTTTTATTGCTAAAAAAGATATGGATTTTAGATGACTTCAAGACACGTACAGGTGAGGGTTTCCACCCATCTCGTAAAGTAGTCGATCATCCCGATCGTGTGTACTATTTGTAGTTAAAGTGCAGTAACACAACACTTTCCATGTTTTTAACACAGTAACTGTGTATCTACTGTGTACTATTTGTAGTTAAAGGGATAGTTCAACAAAAAATGAAAATTAGGCCATTATTTACCCTCAAGCCATCCTAGGTAAATATGACTTCCTTCTTTCAGATGAATCCAATCAGAGTTATATTACAAATTGACTTTGATCTTCCAAGCTGTTTAATGGCAGTCAGCGGGTGTTGCAGTTCATCAGTCCAAAAGAAGTTAAATAAAGCGCATCCATCCATAATAAAAAGTGCCTCACACGGCTCCGGGGGGTGAACAAAGGCCTCCTGTAGCGAATCGATGCGTTTTTGTAAGAAAAATATCCATATTCAAAACGTAATAATCACTTTAATCTA
>NW_015648515.1:11284-18594 GCF_001515625.1 Sinocyclocheilus rhinocerous
TATCAAAATCCTCCGACATTCTTCTTTACAAATCCTCATTTTGTACTTCTAATTCATGACCGTTGTTTTGTTTTGATCTCTCCCCTGCGCTTCCGCGTTCGTCACTTCTGAGCGGCGCATACGCAACGCCGACGTCCTACGTCATCCGCCTGGAGCTGCTTCCATGTACAACAATGAGCGCAAGCTAGATTAAATTGATTATTATGTTTTAAATATGGTTATTTTTCTTACAAAACGCATCGATTCGCTACAGGAGAATCATTCACCCCCCGGAGCTGTGAGGCACTTTTTATTATGGATGGATGTGCTTTATTTCACTTCTTTTGGACTGATGAACTGCAACACCTGCTGACTGCCATTAAACAGCTTGGAAGATCAAAGATAATTTTTTATATAACTCCGACTGGATTCGTCTGAATGAAGAAAGTTATATACGCCTAGGATGGATTGAGGGTGAGTAATTCATGGGCCAATTTTCATTTTTTGGTGAACTAACCCTTTAAAGTGCAGTAACACAACACTTACCATGTTTTTACCACAATAACTGTGTATCTGTACTTTTTATAGTTAACCTGTTAACCCACACCTGGACGCCGGCACACTGAACGCTCTTTGTTTGCTCGTGACAATGTTTACGAATAGATTAAATGAAAAGGGACATAATTAATCTTGACAAACTATATATCATTCTAAAGGTCTAAGCCTCAAGCATCTACGATATATCGCTGTTTTTCAATGGAAAGCTTATAAAGAATGTATTTGCTAAATTTGTGTAAGCAGTACACATCAAAACATGCATAATCAAAACGCAGTACGTACCAGATTCATCATAATAATGATTAATAAACGCATCCACAGCTGTAAATCCCGGTTTAGTTAGAAAGGTAATGATCCACTGAACAACATCCCAAAGAGCACTTTTAGTCCAACGAAACAATAACGTTGTAATATGGATGGTAATTCCTTTGTTTATGTCTCATTTCTTCGAAGACAGTTATTGTTTGTATCCATTATGGAATAACTTGTGCTCAAAAAACTGCATCTTGGTAGTAAAAATCAACATGGTTTTGTAGCATACAGTGTCACACATTAGAATGAGACCATCCACTAAAAAAATTCAAAGATACGCAGAATATTGTTTATTAGAATTCTGGCGCTCTCTCGTGATGACTCATGACGCACGCTGTGACGTACCTGTCATCTGTTGGGGGCGTAACTTAGCGGTCGGCTTTTTGCACAAATAATTCTTTTTTTTTTCTTCTTCTTCAACACTTTTCATATATGTGTGTGTGTTTTGTGGGGAATGTGGCTGTATCTGCATCATTACCATCTGTATGACCGCACATCAACCACATAGCAATTTTTCTCTGGCCCAGCTCCTGCCCACACAACCAGCTTTTGCTTGGCCCACATACCGCAATGAATTGTGGTCCTATTGTGGACCAGGTCTGGATTCCAGACAAGGGCCACACATGTGCCATAACTGGCCCAAGTCTCAGCCAAGTTAATTACCCATAACTGGCCCTGAATTGGGCCAGATCAAAATGTAACATTGGAACCAAAACACAACCTTAAATAAACCATATCAACACCAATCTTTAACCAGAAAGCCCAAAACTGAGCCACACCTGAGTCTGATCCACAGGTGAACTAAACCTGGCAGCCAAAATATGGGCCACAAAATGGGCAATGACAGATCCATATCTCAGCCACCTGTATGACCATAGCTGGCCCTATTCTGGTCCTGTATGCTGGACCAGATCGGTTCCACATGTCAGCCTCAACAAGACCATAACCAAGCCACTTGATACACACCCCTCCCAGACGAATAGTCACAACAACGACAGTATTCTGAACAAATATTTAATCATGTTTAATCAGCAAACCAAGTTGAATGAATCTCACACCTAACATGCTTATTTGTTTTGCTTGGCAGTGTGTTTCAACCTGTCTGTTATGTAGTGCCCTGTTATACTGCATTACTGTGTAATATTTATGGTTTCTATAGCCGTGGCATCATTATGATGGTATGAAAAGATGGATTAATTCATGTAGGACACCACTGAAGGCCTAGGTGTAAAATGCACGGCCTGCCACTGATATATATATATATATATATATATATAATGTTTATGCAATTAACACAAAATTCTTAAATAAGGTACTTTCTCTATTTTTGCAATATTCAAGTGTTCATGTCCCTGAATAATATCTGCATGCACCTAAGTCTGAAGAGTACACATAATATCTAGTAGACAGCAATCCTTGTGAGTGAGAAGTCTGGTGTGGAGGCTGGATCTGGAACGGATTTCTGTCCAGGATATCTGTCTTCACAAACTGCCCTGAAATACAATTCAAACAAACAATGTAGTGTGAGGCTCTTACATTCACAATGCTCATTTTGGCCTCGGTGGTGAAGTGTGCAAAAAATTCTGCCGGACTGAAATTTTGTCTTTGGTGAACAGACTTCAAGAGTGCAAATCAGATTTTAAGTACCTTTCAGGCTTGCGTGAGGTTTCCACAAGCAACAAAGTCTACTTGAACAAACACTTAGAAACAGTTTAGAAAATAATTTACATATTACATATAATTCACTATGCTCCCTCAGTATAGTTAGCTTACCTTTAATACAGTGTTTCTCAACCCTGGTCCTGGGCGCCCCCCAGCAATGCACATTTTGTGTGTCTCCCTAATCAAACACACCTGATTCAACTCATTAGCTCATTTCACTTTAATGGTGGCATCTGACCCTGTGCTAATCTGGTATATTGCACCTACCCTGTTTAACTGACACTAGGCAGTGGAGGGTTTCGTTCTGTCGAGCGATCAGTCGGAGCCACACTGTTTCAGCTGTTGACCAATCCAGTCCTGCCCTTCTGCGGTCAGCTCCACTCCAGCCAGACGCACATCCAGAAGGGTCAAGTAATGACCTGCTGAAGCCAGTGTGAGTTGTCATCTCCCTTTTAAACGCTATATCAACAAGACTCTAATTTCAAAGTGCTTTTACGATGTGAAAATAGTTTACGGAGTCAGTACAAAGCAGCAGGACTTCTAAAGGATTTAAAGAAAGTGTCATTTTCTGTGGTCTGAGAGGATCATTATGTAAACAAGACCAGTAAGGTCATGCTATCCTGATGAGTATTAGTCTCTGTGGTATACAGGAGAAAGCTAGATACGTCCATATGGTACAAGCACCAAGAGGTCAAGCTTACAACAAGGCCATCTGTGAATCAAAGTGACATCTCCTTATCTAAACTTCAGGGAGTTGATATGTGACTGGTATAACATATTTGGATCACATCTAAACTCATTTTGAAGGCATGGATGGTCCATAATAGAATTACTTTGACTGCCTCTTTCCACTAACTGGTTTACAGAGATTCATTTGAAAATACTTAAACACAATCTTGTAGATGTGCAAATGTTAACAATTCAGTGGCAATTTGATTCAGTTCTGAAACAACGTGAGATTTCGCAGAGTTTGGAGTGTAACAACAGGACGACGGGAGAAAGAAATCTTTCATGCTTCAGTGACTTAAGTTAAAAGACCAAGTGAATGGACTTGAATCCAAGTTCAAAGGCAAAGCCACTTTTTTCAGCAGGAAAAAAAATCTCTCCACTTACTGACACAGCAGGAGATACACAATTATAAAAACCGATAAAACAGGTTCTAAGAGAAATGGGCTTTTAAATATTGAGTCATAATGGAGACCAGCTGTTCAGATGAACACAGTGGTCCCTGTGACAGCTGTGAAATAAATGTGCAGGCCTACTGAAAGGACTTTTAATTAAAGTATGTGAGGGGGTCTTCCTGAAGGACTGCAAAAGAGGGTTGTGTGGTTCCTTACATTTAGTAAGTAGGCGACTGAGCAAAGGGACATAAATTGGAATGTGTTCCACTTCAAGCCCTTTTTCTGTAATATTGCTTAGTCTTCCTCTGATACTGATGTTTCTCTCAATGAATCGTGCTGGAATATCAGCAGTGGAGCCACATTTTGTAATCTGCAAAATAAGGACAGGAAAATATGACCAAGAAAAGAAAAAACATCAATATACAGGTGCATCTCAATAAATTAGAATGTCATGGAAAAGTTCATTTATTTCAGTAATTCAACTCAAATTGTGAAACTCGTGTATTAAATAAATTCAATGCACACAGACTGAAGTAGTTTAAGTCTTTGGTTCTTTTAATTGTGATGATTTTGGCTCACATTTAACAAAAACCCACCAATTCACAATCTCAACAAATTAGAATACTTCATAAGAACATAAAATAGAATACTTCATAAAAACATTTTTATGAAGATGCTGATTTCATTTTTTTGCTTATGGATGAAAAATTTTGCACAAAATAAAGTAACAACATATTCAACAGATAACGATTTTGGGTTTTAGTAATAAAAAAATAATATATTTAAGGATTAAACTGTGGGTCATATTAGTAGGGTTAAAAATATACACATTTAAATCAACCCAAAATGTATTGGTTATACTACAATCACAATAAAAGGGCAGCTGTTTCTTCAACAAGACCACAAAATGACTTTTTAAGGCACAAAATTATGCTTTCTGTTTGATGTGTTATTGGAACCTATGATATTTTAATCTTTGCCTTATAACTTTTCCTTTTAGTAGATAAGATTATTAATGAGTATGCAAAATACCTGATGTTTGATGTTAAATGGAAGCTTGTGTCATTAGCAATAACTTAGTGTGAATGAAAGGTTGATTTTCGGTATCATATGCATAATTACAACCCTTTTTATAAGTATCAACCAAATCTTCACAAAGATATTTCCCCACATGATAAATTGAAGCATCAGGTTAATCTATGCACGCTCCACCTTGCAACAAGTCGATTGGAAGATCGCGTCGTGGGATGGACCAAATCGGGCCTGCTTAAAAACCCAATGCCTGAACAGATGGTTGCTCGCTTGCTCTCTCTCTCTCTCTAGATCTTTGGCTTTTCGCCTTGGTGACCGCGCTACAAAGCGCTCACATGCTGTAACATCACGCGAGCGAGACTCCAGAACTCAAACATTTCGTTGAAACTTCGTGACTGCCAGAGATCTTCAAAAGCCTAAAGTCTTACAAACTCAGACTCTTTCAGAAGAACTGCCAAAGCCTCTGCGTCACCAGGAAACCCCATTCATCAGGAGGGCATCCCCAGAAACGACGTCATCCAAACGACAGATCCGCAACCAATCAAAGGCGCTGGGATTCCCTCAAGCAGCCAACAAGAAAAACTCAGTTCAGCTTTCCAGCGCAAACGCAAGTAACAAAGTCTTCTATCTGCTGAAATCGGTGCTGAACTAATTAAGCAGTAACGATAAGACAAATCGCTGCTTTATGATTCTCTCAGGTTGCAAGTTAAAGAACTAGTAGCTTACTAGAATTGTGGGACTTCCTCAGAACTCTGTTACTCATTTCCTGAACCTTTTGTGTGTATGTGTGTGTGTGTGTTTTCATTAGTTTAGTTTAAGGTAATCTAGAATAGTGAATAAACTGTTTCATTATAAAGAAGTATTGTCTTGTGTCGTGTAATTTTAAAGTCTAAACTCTGCCCAGATCCTTTGTTACCCTGCTCAAAATTAATAAGATTACCATTTTGTTTGTGTTGTTGTTGGCCACGAAGTAATATGAACAGAATTGGTAAGATATACTGATTTTAACGCTCGCTGGACGAAACGTTCGATAAAGTATAAGCTCTAAATTTTGAATCAAATCAACTTGAAGAAATCAACATCGAATCTTTAAGAATCGATTCCCTAAAAGCTAAAATAAAAGAGTTACATTTTATTACAGAAGACTTAAGATGCAAAAACCTACAAGTTCTGTCTGAAATTTTCTTCTAAAATGAGCAGTTTTATCAGGTTCCTATGTTTGTGTTCAGTTACTTAACTTTAATGGCAATGAAAAGGGCCTGTTTATTGCCATAAAGTGAAATCACTGAACCTAAACAGAAACTTGAGAAAAATGCTCATTTTAGAAGAAAATTTCAGATGGAACTTAGAGGCTTTTGCGTCTTAAGTCTTCATATACAACATGCCTATTTCTTTGTTTCTTCATCAACTGACTTTATCCTCCTTCAAAAAAAATCTGACAAAACAGTAAGTCAATAAGAAAAATAGTGTTGGTGAATACAGGTGCAGGTGGCAGTACTGACCATATTCAGTCATTTCCTGCCCAAATTCCAGAAATGGCATAGCTGATTTGCTCATTCTAGGAGCTATACAAAAGATGTATATGTGAAAAATGATAATTGCTGACTTGAATAGAGATTAACATCATTGAATACAGACATACAAATGGAAATGTGCACCTTTTCAGTCTTTTCTGTTTGGGCACAAGATGGCCATGTTCATTCCTCATCCCCAACATGATTGGTTTTCTTTGCATTTTTGGTCTTCAGCTGTAAAACAAGAAAATGTCTGTTGACCCCATGTTTATTAAACTCTGCGTACCCGGATATGGGTCCAAAATCACGTAAAAAATGTTTATGCTTCATTTGCAAAGCCTTCCTTATATGGTATCAGCCCATATATGGTATCATTTGAAAGCTTAGAGTGTCTCCTTTACAAAGAATACCATTACTTTTGGTTTTATGATACACAAAGCAGTAAAATGAAGCTTCGAAATGTATTCGACCCACACACTAATTTCCGCCTAATGATTGCGAATAATTTTTCCGAAGAATGTGTATTTTTTTATATTTTTCACAAAACAGTCAAATTGAGAATAAGAGCTTTCTTGTGATTATATGACTTGACTATGTAGTTTATTTCATTGTGTGACAATCACAGATCGAATGACCTTCAATAGAATCGCGATGTGAAATTTGATACCTCTGAGGAAACATTCAGATGCGTCACATTCCTACTCGCACAATTGCTTCAGTCAGCCGCAAACAGCCAGAAACTATATATTATCTTTTAGATTAGGATCCCTTCTTTCAAACGAGACGATTTTGATGTTTCTGTGTGCTCGCATTGGTGAGAAATCCACTGTTTTGTCGCAGAAGCGCAACAGAAGCGCACCAGAGAAAAAAAGACGCTCTTTTGGCAAACACGCGCTCTCCAAATCATAGCAGCTCCGGCCAGCAGTATGTTCTACAACTCTGGGCTGCTCAATGGGCGGCAATAGGTCAGATTACATGCCACTCAAGCACGCCGGCCACTCAGAGCCGTGAAATTTGACACCTCTGAGTCAATAGACAGGAAGGGGGAGAGAGAGGATCCGGGTCAGCGCTGGAGCTGTTTTGCGCTCGGGATTTGTAGTTTTTTGGACTGTTTTGAAGGCGATAATGGCAT
>NW_015648515.1:18977-31435 GCF_001515625.1 Sinocyclocheilus rhinocerous
GTAAAAAATGTTTATGCTTCATTTGCAAAGCCTTCCTTATATGGTATCAGCCCATATATGGTATCATTTGAAAGCTTAGAGTGTCTCCTTTACAAAGAATACCATTACTTTTGGTTTTATGATACATAAAGCAGTAAAATGAAGCTTAGAAATGTATTCGACCCACACACGAATTTCCGCCTAATGATTGCGAATAATTTTTCCGAAGAATGTGTATTTTTTATATTTTTCACAAAACAGTCAAATTGAGAATAAGAGCTTTCTTGTGATTATATGACTTGACTATGTAGTTTATTTCATTGTGTGACAATCACAGATCGAATGACCTTCAATAGAATCACGATGTGAAATTTGATACCTCTGAGGAAACATTCAGATGCGTCACATTCCTACTCGCACAATTGCTTCAGTCAGCCGCAAACAGCCAGAAACTATATATTATCTTTTAGATTAGGATCCCTTCTTTCAAACGAGATGATTTTGATGTTTCTGTGTGCTCGCATTGGTGAGAAATCCACTGTTTTGTCGCAGAAGCGCAACAGAAGCGCACCAGAGAAAAAAAGACGCTCTTTTGGCAAACACGCGCTCTCCAAATCATAGCAGCTCCGGCCAGCAGTATGTTCTACAACTCTGGGCTGCTCAATGGGCGGCAATAGGTCAGATTACATGCCACTCAAGCACGCCGGCCACTCAGAGCCGTGAAATTTGACACCTCTGAGTCAATAGACAGGAAGGGGGAGAGAGAGGATCCGGGTCAGCGCTGGAGCTGTTTTGAGCGTAGGTCTTGTAGTTTTTTTGACTGTTTTGAAGGTGATAATGCACGCTGGAAGGCTAACACATCGGCGGCTCTGATAAAACTTATATTTGACAGTAAACCAAAAGCTAAAGATGATGAAGAATGTTCAGCGGTGCCGTGGAGAGGAGAGGACGTGCGTCTAGTGAGCGCATATGAGCGCTTTTGCTCCGTGTTTGATAGAATCATTATTCTGAAACGTAAAAGCACATCTAAAAATCTGATAAACGATGTATTGACAGTAAAGTACAGAACAGGATGCGTTTCAGTAAATATACATGGATATTATTACAGTGCTATGTTTATAAACCGCTATTTCTTTGTTTCACATTCTGAAGACCAGATAGCAGCTGCGAGCTCATGGCAGAAGCAGTTAGCGCGGAGCTAGCGGCGCAGCTCGCGTCTCATCTTCAGGCAGGATGCTGATGCTGATGCAGGCACTGGATGCTGAGGCAGAGGTGATGTAGGGGACTAAAATTATGTACATAAATGGAATGATATAAAGCTGGAGGATGTGGATTCTGTTTTAGATTGTAATAAACCACGTGGATTTTACAATTTACATAAAAACATAATTCAGTCAATAATCAAGAAAAGTGCTATGGCACATAGTAAAATAGGATTCTGGGGGCAATATGATTTATAAAACCTGTTTTTGCAAGAGAAACTCACAAAGACACTTTTAGACGCAAAAAAGGGACAATTTTACTCCCTCGGTTATAATTCAATAACTCCTGTTTAGAAGCAGTTATTTGAAAGATTCTTTTTTCTGGCACATCTTGGCACCTAGTAGAATCAAACAATATAAGTTGCAGAGAGCTGGAGCAAAACATTTCTGAAAAAAATTCAAAAAGTGCCTATGTTTTTTAGTGTTTATTTAAAACATATATAATGTTATTTATAAAGAATTACAACCATATTTTGTAGTTTAAAGGGTTTTCTATACAATGAAACCATTCATTTTTTCATTTACTCCATTGTATGTGTGTAGGGTAAACATTTGAATTTGGGTATGTCAAATTTAGGCGAAAATACACAAAAACGCCTCAGAGCTTAAGTTAATTACTATTGTTGGTTAAACATAAATTAAGACAGTTATAATTAAGTTAATTCACCAAAAGATTCAGGTCAGAGGATTTGATGAATAAATATTGATGACAATTTTCTACAAACCTTACTTGGAGAGGGGCTGATCTTGACAAGAACTTGCTGAGCCTCAATAGTAGCCATTCAGTTAACAAAACTGAAAAAGGCCATCATGCAAACTCTTTGATTCTACCTTACAACAGAGAGAAAAGGAATCTGTGAGTGAGGGACTAAAGGACTAAGATAAAGAGAAATAGACAGAGAGAGGCAGAATTTTATGTTTAACGAAATGAGAGGAAGGTGGTTTTAGAAAAAGCTTTTTCTTCAAGCTATATTACAGTTTTTCCCAATTGCTTAGACACAATTCTGGGAAAAACTCACCATTTTCTCAAATCTTCACACATTTTTAAAAGCTCACACCCAGCGGTACAAAC
The DNA here is from genome assembly GCF_001515625.1 of Sinocyclocheilus rhinocerous. NCBI lineage: Eukaryota > Metazoa > Chordata > Actinopteri > Cypriniformes > Cyprinidae > Sinocyclocheilus > Sinocyclocheilus rhinocerous. The sequence goes on from NW_015648515.1 coordinate 21,291, forward strand.
AGCTAACTTCTGAATCCCAATTCAAACTTTGCCCTCAGTCAATACAAACAAACTGTCAAAAACAGACTACATCACTTTTTTCTGCCAGGACCACTATCGTCAAAGATGACTGACAATTAGCATACAGTTTGGATTGGGAGTATGGTTCTGTTCTGGGCAAGAACTCCCTGCGCATCCATGCAGCCTAGCATGGATAAGAGCAGGGAGAGCAGCGATAATCCCCCAGGGTAAACAGAACAGAACCAACATGAATGTATTGCAGATATCATTAAAGTTCAAAAATGTAATGTACATATTTAGAATTAGTCTGATTCAAAGGAGAACCAGAAGGCTGAATCCTGACTGACAGAGGAGGAGCTGGGGATGGAGGAGGGTAATTAGCTATTGAGCAATGCGAAAACTGCTGATAATACTGAGGGACCTTATATATGAATGCTTAGATAGGTGTCGTATTCCAAGTTCAATAATTTTATGTACACATTTTAAAATTAGTCTGATTCAAAGGAGAATCAGAAGGCTGAATCCTGACTGACAGAGGAGGAGTTGGGGATGGAGGAGGGTAATTTGCTATTGAGCAATGCGAAAACTGCTAATAATACTGAGGGACCTTATATATGAATGCTTAGATAGGTGTCGTATTCCTATAGGTAGATGGGGATAGCTGAGAGTCAGCTGATGCGAGCTTGACTAACGTGACCCTGCCAGAACTAACACTTACGCTTGATTTCTGTCAGGACCACTATCGTCAAAGATGACTGACAATTAGAATACAGTTTGGATTGGCGGTATGGTTCCGTTCGGGAGCCTAGCATGGATAAGAGTAGGGAGAGCAGCAATAACCCCCCAAACCACAACCATATGCTGATATCCCCCAACACAAACTGATAGCAAAATCTCAAAGCCTTAAGCAACAAGCATGTTGCCCTTAACCAATGACCAATCAAATATGTTGCCAAAACCCGCATAACCTGTAGCAACAATCATGTTGCCTTTAACGGAAGACCTAATGAGTATGTTTGACTAGGTTAAAGGAGACATAACACACACAGTTTCGGCCAATCTCATGTTAAAGGTGCAGTAGGAGATCTTGGAAAATGCTAACTTTAGCCTGATAGCACTGAAAGCGAATGTCCCACCCTCTCTGCAATCGCCGTCCAAAGCCACGCCCCCTGAACGCATTTACGCTCACAGACCAGAGACAACCTAGCGCCTAAAGGGTTAAAACGCTCGGACCGAGCGTTTTGATTGGACGAACATTTCTTGATCCTACGCCTTCCACAGAATATATAAATACAGACAAATACATTTAGACCACTTAACTTAATGATTGCCATCGGGATGTGAAGACTTTCAAACAGCATAACAAAAAATGTTTCTGAAGACAATCAACTATTGCACCTTTAATCTTGAGTACCTATAGTGTAGTATTGCATCATTCACATCTCCGAAGAGTCTTCAGTTTTATCAGATTTATAAAGAATGATACAGCTTTACGATTCTCTCCGAAAATAGCCGAGAGTCCTGGAGGCGAGCCGTGGGCGGAGCTGAAGAGTCACAAGGACTTACAGGGTGATTGGCAACAAACATAGACATTGATGCAGTTTCACAGCAGTTCCTAGTCATGACCGGGATCTTTTATCGCTGGGACTGCTCCGTCTTTCAGTATCAAACAATGTGCAAATCCAGTGTCAGAATGTACCTTGTTATAAACATTTGTCACCGAAATGACGGAAACAAACAAACGCGCTTGAGAAACTCTGTTGCTGCCCTGGAAAAACAAATTGCATCCACTGTTCACATACACTAAATAAGGTTATCTTTTCCTCACATCCAACAACACACATCTTCAGAGACATTAGGCTTGTCCGACTTCATGTGGCGCCGCAAAGATCAGCTGCCGCCTGTCAAAAGCAATGCATTCTGGTTAGAAAATTTGTCTAACTTTGATCGGCGCTGCAGCTACCTTACGATCACATGTGCCATCACTTTATTCTCGTTGGTTAGATTATGTGATAAGCACAATGTGTGTTGCGTGCTTATTCTAACAATTCAATCCCAATAATGCTCACAACTCTGTGTTTTTATAACAGTAAAAGCATTTTTTTTGTGTGTGTAGTCGCACTGTTATATTGAGTCACGTTTAAAAAAAAAACGCTGATAAAATACCCCCACTTTATTGGTGTTTTAAATAGTATATGTTAGGGTTGAACTTTATTCATGAACAGATGGCGCTGTATTAAGCAGTACAGTCATGGCCAAAAGTTTTTGCAGTGACATAAATTTTGTGTTTTGCAAAGTTTGCTGCTTAAGTTGTTGTGGTGTTCATTCACATTGTTTCTAGATTATTGTGTAGAGTGATCAGATGCACTGTTGCTTTATGAAAACGTTTCTGAAATGTCTGTGTATTTGACAAATGTTGCATATAATTCACTTAATCTGTGATAGAGTATGCAAACGCTGCGAGAGCGTCATTACCAGGAAATGAAGTTTCCGATTTGACGCCTCTTTTTTTTTTAAATTCCGCACCGACTGCATGCGGCTACTCTCTCCAGCCGGAGACAGGCTAGTGTAGTTCCTCTCGAACAACCTAGTCTTCTCAAAGCAAGTAACTGCAGCGCTGCCGACGACTTCCGTAACCATGAAAGAAACGCATTAAGTGGCGCGCTCTTGCTCTCGCTTGGGTCACTGAGTGCGTGCGTGCACATAAGTATTCAACTCTTAACAGTGTAAATAACTCAGAATGCATGAATTGACATTAGACCCTGTTAATCGCAGCATATTGCAGCGACAAGCATGTTGCCAGTGACAACAGATAAGTACCGCGCAGTCGCATAAACTAGCACAAGCTGAAAACAACTAAATGAGCCTGAGCAACACGGATAGCCTTAGGAACACGCATGTTGCAGATAACCTGAGAGCATTAAATGGAACTTAGCTTGTGAAGACGTTCGAGAGAGTGAAACATAGCAGCTGTGAAGTGGATGCTTGATCTCTTGATATCCTTCTTGGGGATGAAGTTCTTGAGTCAGTCACATAACTCGAGGAGTCCATGTCTATAATGTAGCGATGCGTGAAGTAATGCTAACTCATTCACTTCCGAATCAGGCGGCTTATGATCAATACAGTGAATTCACGTGTTCAAGTTAACGAACTTGAATGAATCAGAGGTGAGACCATTGGGGAAACGAATGCCACTTCTCTAAATTCCCGATTCCTAGTGATGATGGTGTTTTGCCTGCCGAATTCGCCATTTAATTAGCTATTGAGCAATGCGAAAACTGCTGATAATACTGAGGGACCTTATATATGAATGCTTAGATAGGTGTCATATTCCTATAAGTAGATGGGGATCAGCTGAGAGTCAGCTGATGTGAGCTTGACTAACGTGACCTGCCAGAACTTACTAACGCTTACGCTTGATTTTACACATTGGAGGGATAAATTCAAAACACTGCTACCAAATGCTTTAGAAGTTTTCAGATCAATCATTTGGAACTTAGTGAAATCACAGCACTGACTAATAACTCTTTCAGAAACAACCCTGACAAAAACAAACAAAAAAAACCCCCCAGCAAAACAGTACTGTTTTATGCATTTGTGCTTACATAATTGGATAAAGCAATACTGTACATGCTGTTTTGGACAAAAAGCTGACCTTTGAAATGTCACACTGACAAAACATGTAAGGACGGACCCATGCAGAGTATAATACTTACATTTTCAAAACCTTTATTTCCAAAGGCAAGCAAATGTACAGGTTACTCAGCAACAGCATCAACATTCTCATCATCATCTCGTCTCAGGTGTGGGTCAGGCCATAATATCTCATCAACATCACACATTATGTTTGCTCTTGTGAGGCAGCGTGGAAAAAAATGCCCTTGTGTGCCTTATATAACCCTGGATAGACTCCACAGACACATCCCCAGAGGCGTCCAGCATTGCTTCCAGGAGGTTTTGGTGTACGTAGGGGTTGCGGTCATACACTTTCCACCGCCATGCTGAGAAAAATTCCTCAATCGGATTCAGAAATGGGGAAGATGCTGGCAAAAAAAAATAAACAGTGAACCTGGGGTGGGCATTGAACCAGGTGTGAACCAGAGCAGCACGATGGAAACTCACGTTATCCCAAATGACAACATATTGGACCTGCTCTTGCTGCCCTGTCTCCCCTTCCTGTTGAAAAATGTTATTGTGCAGCTGATCTAGAAATTGAAGGAGTTGTGCCGTGTTGTATGGACCCAGTTTGGCATGCCGGTGGAGGATGCCACGATTGCTGATGGCTGCGCATATGGTGATGTTGCCTCCCCTCTGGCCAGGAACTTGGGTAACCGCACGGTGACCAAGGATGTTGCGCCCACTTTTGCGCCTTTTTTGTCAGGTTGAACCCTGCCTCATCAATGAAGATTCATGTGGGTCAGACATGGCATCCAGCTCAAAGATCCTCTACAGAAGTAAAAAAATAAATAATAAAAATAAAATATTACAGTACTATACTTCAAATACAGTACTGTATTGATGTGCAGGAGAGACAGGCCATGTTCTACACACTGTAAAAATTCTGTACTGTATATCAGTTACCTGCACATATTGGAATCGTTGCTCCTTAACTCTGTTTGAATTCCTTGCATAAGGCACACGGTACAGCTGCTTTGTCCTTATTTGGCTCCTCTGAATGATACGGTCAATAGTGGAAATGCTGATGCTCTCAATTCCTTGGAAGACTACCTGGTCTTCAACTATTTGGGTTTGAATTTCCCTCAAACGGATGGCATTATTGGCAATTACCATATTCACCAGGGCAGTCTCCTGCTCAGATGTGAGAAATCTTCTCCTACCTCCTATAGATGGTCGCCTCTCAGTTCTGCAAAAATGAAAGGACCGCTACTAAATTATGGTCATCCATGACTGTGGCAAAAACTACACAGAAAACAAAGCGGGGATTCAATCTATATGCACTACAGCATTACATAGATCACAGTAACAAAGCGAATTACCTGTTTTCCCTCCTGAAAGTACGGACAATGTATGCAACCATGTAACGGCTTAGGTTCGGTTGCACTAACTGTCCAGCTTCTTTCACAGTCCTCCCATGTATGAGCACATGATGAACTAGGGTAGCACGGATTTCATCAGAGATTACTTGTCTTCGTCTTCGTCTTCCATGCTGTTGTCTTGCAACATCAGCATTGTTAGGATCCATTGTTCCAAAGCACATGGACATTTCTCCAGGTCCCATTTAATGACCCTTTAAATCTGATTGGTCTGTTAACAATTTTGAGTCTTAGGGTTTGCACCTGGAGAAAGGTGTGCTCTTTGAGTTTAGCTTCTGATGACGTGAGTTAATTATATTGAGAGCATGCGTTTGCTGAATTAACTTACAGTGCAATTAATTATTTATTTGGCCACTTTTGTGAAAGTTTTCACAGAAAGAGTTTTGAATATTGAAGCATGTGTGGAAATAGGTGAATAGTGTTTACAGTTATGGGAAATGCATGTGTGTGTTTGGGAATGACATAAGGGGATCGGGTTTTGTGCTACAGAAACCAGTTTTTGTGTTTAAGCAATTGAGAAAAACTGTAGTATGAATTATTTTAAACATGACTACATGCTAGCAGGATTATTGTAACCAGTTTAAAGACCTCTTCACACCAAGGATGAGTCCATACCGCAACTATTTAACATTTAACGACACAGAAGAACAATATCATTGGAATACATTTTCCAGCTGATGAACAATCAAAACAGCCAATCAGAATCCACCTGACTTTAAAGAGCTTGAGCATTTAAAGTGGCAGACAACAACATAACTGCAGCATGTATAATAATTAACATAACTTTATCGTTTGTTGGTGTGGATGCTAAAATATTTCTTATCAGATCTTCAACACCAAGAACAATAACTATGTGTCATGACATGTTAAACTAGCATTTCCAGACTTGCTTTTTAGACAAATGTGTTCAATAAAAATCAACATGCAAAGAAAGGCAGTCTCTGAGGTGTGGACAGATATCATTTACTGTTGGAACGGGAAGAGACGGCTCCAATTTGTAAAGGTTAATAAGGAATACAATGGACTTAATATAAACTTTATGATACAAACACTCTGACTTACTTAATGGGCACAATCTGCATGAGATTTGAGGCAACGGCCAATGACAGCAGCAGGAGTAAAAATTGTAGAATTTTGCATGAGTACGCTTGTACAATATCATATGAATTTGCTGAAATTGTAAGCAGCGCCCCACAATTTTGCAACGTAAATCTGTAGTGAAAAGGGGAACTGCAGCGTGCTCTAATTGAGAGCCATTGGGGCAGATTTGAGACTGCCCCGCTTATTTTCACGTTACCTTACGTGAACATCGCTCCACCAAGATGATATCAATCCGCTTCAGCTATGTATCTGCATCAGGTCAGTAACTAGTAGGCATGTCTGTTTTTTTCTATGTGGAGTAGTGGATCAAATTAACAAAGTAGACTATACGTTAAATCCTTTAGTTTAAATGTGCTCACATGAATAGCCTTTATATGGTTCTGTTGTGTTTGTTTAGTTTATTCAGAGAATAGACATATGATTAGGGTTGGGTATCGATTGGTTTTTTTTTTATACTGGTGCCAAATCAATACTTTTAAAACGGTTCCGGTGCCTGAACCGATACTTATTAAAAAATAAATAAATAAAAATTCCCCAAGAAATGATGGATTGGCCATTAGCACTATAAACAAATTATGTCCGTTTCATTCATACTGGATGCCAGAGGGCTCCCCTCACACAGAAAATCCACATATCCAGTCACAGAAGTAGCGGAACTCATGACCCTCCAGGAAATACCTTATGTAGACAAACGCATCGCTATTATAACTGTAACTGAGTAAACAGAACATATAAATGTTTTGAATGATAAAACAAAAGACAATAAACACTCGACTGCGACAATATAGTTTATCTGTGTTATTAAAGCCATCTCTGGTAACTGAGTAATAATTAAGTATATTTATAATCCATTGCTAATCGATGTATTCTTTTTAAAGTAGCCTATGGAACATATTTTCTGCCTCATTCTGTGACAAGAAGCCACATCAGATCACAAAAGGAAGCATTTGACTGGTGTTGTGGAGTAAAAGGGTTATAATGTTCCCTTTTGTTGGACAACAGGTTTAGAAATGTGAATACAAGGTCAGTTTAGCTTTAGGCATTTTAATTTAAGCATGTTTGGCTTAGTTAACAGAACGCTCCTTGGATGCTCTCATTTCCCAAGTTGTGCTTTTAAATCGGAATGTGAAAACAACATGGACACTCTCGTTACTACAAAGATTTGTTGGATTTGTATTATTAGAGCTTTTTGACTTGACGTGCATTTTCTCAGTCGGGAAATTATGTTTCACGTGCGGTGCCGGTGATGCTTCTTACGTCCATTTCGGAGAACAAATATTTCAATCGATCGCTCAGGCATGGCACCGAAATCTGCGTTCTGATTCGGTTCTAGTACATACCGGTTACATGGGTACCGGTGCCATATTGGTACTGGGTTTCGGTACCCAACCCTACATATGATCTTCTTTCCTCACCTGAATTGCTCCACAACTTGTAACATTCCAAGTCAACATTTGGAGGTGATAAATACTAAGGCAATTATCATACAGCATTTTATGCATGTAACATTACTACGAGCCTGTCAATCAACATTAGCACGCCACCCATAGGATAATGCAGGGACATCTCTGCCCAAAATTTGGTCCCCATGTGTTCAGAGATTAGAATATAAAGCTCACAAAAAGTTTTTCATATATTAGCGCTACGACCCAGAATCTGCCCCACCTAAATTTACGGTCAGGAGCCACTGCTGATTTAATAGTAATCCAAGATGATAGCGATTCATACAAAACACAGAGTAACAAGCAGCATACACAACTAATAACTGCCAGTTAACTGAACTAAAAGGGGAACTTTAGTAGGGTGAGATAACGAGGGACAGACAGGTGAGGATGATAACTAATCAAACACAGGTGAACTGAATGAACTAATCAAAGGACGACAGAAGCGAAATGAAAACACAACAAAAGAAGTCCATGATTGTGACACATAGTTTGTAGCAACAAAAACACATCGTGCGATGATCATGAGGAATTTCTGACATTGTCAAAAAATTATCACAGGTTATCTTTGGTTGCAAGACCGTGGCCATTTCTCAATTCCAAGTTTGCAAAATTCGGACTTGGCAAGTTCGACTTGGGAGTGTGAACTCCTGAGGATGGGAGGACGCAAGTCCGGTAATCCTGCAAATGGAACTACAGTGTACTTGATAACGTCACTCAGCTCGTTTTGGCTACTCCTCACTGTATATTTACAACAAGACAAAATCTTTGAACCTTTCTCTTACTGTACGACATAAGACCACCGATTATGATCTACGATCATAGAAATCTTCCATGATTGTTTCATAATGACAATCTTTCATCTAGGACTGCCGAAAATCGGCGTCTTCTTCTTCTTTTGTTTTTATTGGCAGCTGGCAAACAGCTTTCGGGTGCATTACCGCCACCCACTGATCTCGATACACAACACCAAAAAATAAATAAATAAAAAATACCTTTTAACCTTTAAACAAATAAAATCAATAAACTTATATTTCTCATTCTATTTATTAGTCTTGTTGATCCTAAATACTCTAGAAGTAGACTCCAAACCTTGTTTCCAAATAATATGTTAATCTTTCTGTGATCATACGTTCCATTATTTTACACATGTGAGATGTCAATGCTATTGGTCTATCTATACTGCTCTACAAAAGCAAAGTGCAGTGACTACGCAAACACTGAAACTGAGAAAAATGCCTTTAAAGTTTTTAAACCAGCCAGTCAAACATGTCGTGGGTAGATTAGTGGTAATGCATTCATGTAATGCCTTATTAGAAATAAATTTTTTATAGATAAAAACCATGACCACTGATGTGACCTCTGATCACCAAAATGCAGATACTGCACTCTGCCTTTGGATGACCTTACACAACTAAAACACTATTGCAAAAGCAAAGTGCAGTATCTACAAACTAATGTGTTCATCCAACTTTCTTCTTGTGTTCCTTACTACATGTTGATTGTTTTAATAACTTTAATAATTCTATTGATGTTTGCACGTTGGTAGTGTTAAAATTGCTCAATAGTAAGTCTCAAGATAAAGAGTTGTCTTATCGCAATGCTCCTTTCACCACAAAGAGTGTTTTTCTCATTTTATTTAAAAAGTAATTCATTAAAGACCAAGGTTGCTTTAAAAACAGTAGTTAAAAATTCACACAATTTAAACAAAAGAACAACAACAAACAAGTAGTGTGTGTGTGTTTGACCCAAAGGCAGTTTTTTAATTCCTCCTTGGCCAGGTTCTCCCAAACTAACGATGGATTCAATGGGCAGAGTTATGTCAGTTTCTGCAGACCAAGAATGCTTTAAAATCATTTATTTTAAGAACATTAGTTTTAACCATTCATAAACAAATCAACAGAACAACAAGTAGGCAGTTTTGGGCAAGTTACTCTGAAAATGTAATCAAATTACTTATTACTGATTACTCCTTTAAAAAGTAATCACGTTACTGTTCTGATTACTTTATTTCAAAAGTAATTAGTAATTAGTTACATTACTAGTTATATTAATTTTTTTCTCCATGAAATTTATGAAATCCCAGCATACACGCTCCCGATAAATATTTGTTATTAAAGCATCAACATTCACAGAACACTGTTATTTTTAACTAAAGCAAGCGGCTGCTGCCTGCATGGTTTGGCATTTATAATCTCTAAAAGACATCTCAGTTCATCGCAATCTCACAAATCTCTGTTATAACACAATAAATATATGCATAATGAATCTTTCATAATGTCTACAATTCGTATGTTACAATGAGAGGATTCGTGAGCACGCAAATTTCAGCACTGTATTGCTCAACGCTGCAAACACGTGTTATAGCCATAGACTGTATAAAAACAGGTTATAGCCTAAATAGAAACTCTGCATACGCTTGCACCTGTTAATCGTTTATATTTATATTAGTTCATGCTGCTTTTGTGCAATAGATGAATAACAATTTATTTGTTTTAGATATTTTATGTTTAGATATTTCTATTTTGCGGGAGTCCCGTGAATAATT
>NW_015648515.1:32422-32901 GCF_001515625.1 Sinocyclocheilus rhinocerous
CTTCTGATATACGGTTTTCTGAGAGCACACATCCAAAGCACACGGACAGAAAGCGGTTAATCTTTTTCACGTTTCCTTGGTTGGTAGCACTTATAGCACTTAAAACCTGGAAAAGGTCAGATTTTCATGATATGTCACCTTTAAAGCATCAACATTCACAGAACACTTATTTTTAACTAAAGCAAGCGCCTGCTGCGTGCATGGTTTGGCATGGCAGAATGCCAGCAAAGAGCGCTGCATTTATAATCTCTAAAAGACATCTCAGTTCATCGCAATCTCACAAATCTCTGTTATAACACAATAAATATATGCATAATGAATCTTTCATAATGTCTACAATTCGTGTGTTATAATGAGAGGATTCACGATTATGCAAATTTCAGCACTGCATTGCTCAACGCTGCAAACATGTTATAGCCTAAATAGAAACTCTGCATACGCTTGCACCTGTTAATCGTTTATATTTATATTAGTTCATG
>NW_015648515.1:32940-54264 GCF_001515625.1 Sinocyclocheilus rhinocerous
GGTCTCGCGGGAGCAGGTCTCTAATCCACTGGCACTTGACTCGACAGTGCATGTGCTACATCCTTTTTACAATATCTAGATTATAAAACACTGCATTCTGTCAGCAATGTAACGTGGCAGTAACGTATAGAGACCTCGGCTTGTAACTATACTCTAATTACTATTTTGAAAATTATAACGCGTTAAATTACTACGTTGCTAAAAAAGTAATCAAATTACAGTAACGAGTTAATAATTCACTCCTCCTCAACCAGGTTCTCCCAAAACTGACGGCGGTTGAGGGGCATCATTGGACAGAGCTTGGAAATGATGTCTGACTTCTTCTCCCTCTCTATACCCTTGTCTCCAGGTTGTTTTGGATACTCCAGAGTCACCTAAAGTCAACTGGAATTTACATTTTACTGCAAGGTGTACACTGTTATAACTCTGTATGTGACAAATAAATTTTACTCTTACTCTTATTCTCTCTTACCTTCTTCATGAGGAAGGCCAATTGTGTGAACTCCTCTTCATCATGGGAGAGTTTGAAAAACATTTCTCTTCATCCTCTCCTTAGCTGAATAACAGCCATTTCAGACAGATTTGGAGCCTTCTTTAGCTTAGCCAGTGAGTGGCCAGCCCTCCATGCCAAGATGTCTCTACTCTGGATCTCCACCACATTGACTTTCCCAGAGTTGGAAGAGGCAATGACATTCTTGAAATCCTCAAAATCCAGGACAGCACCTCCAGGCCGCTTCCTCATCTCTTTCTCCACCCCATGATGGAAACTGTCTGCGCTCATGAAGGTGTGCCCTAGTTAAAAGTTCTTTAAGGTTATATCCTCAAGTGGGGTCGTAGGGTCATTTACCACAGTGACTAAAGTTGTAAGGAGGCACCAGTTCTTGTTCTGTGCAGTGCAATTGTCAACCCACTAAATGACATGTTTCACATCCCGCTCTTTATTAAGTGCTGTGACAAAAGCTGATGCCAGCTCTTCTGCCTTCCTTCCAGCAATGCCTTCATGCCATATTACTGAAATGCTATTCTTCTTGGAAGATGACTTCCCCACACTGGCGAAGGTTTCATGGAAGGCCGAGATGCGTTTGGTAAAGACTGCAGTCTTCACCCCTGGCATTCGGGGCAGCATGATGACTTTCTGGAGGTCAACACTGCGAATTGAGAGGTCACCAAGCTCTTCCCTTTCAGCATCCAACCTGTAGTGATGCCTTCCTCTCTCTGCTCTCCTCTTGTGCTCATCCCACTTTTGACCGTGTTGACATTCCTGAATGCTGGTTTCATTCTGGTGCTCTGCTCTGACGTGGACATCTTGTCTCAAGCAATTTTCACACTCTTCTTCACCCAGCTTAGTGAAGCTAATGTTCCTCTCCTTCACGGCCTTCCTATATGTTTCATAGGAACATTTGAGAGACTTTTTTCCCTTGTAATCTTTGAACATCAACTGAATGCTGACGTCACTCGGCAGGTACCTTCTATGTGGGGCATACTCACATCTGTAATGACTGGAAGTGGGATTGAATGATTCAATGTGTTCAAATATTGGAGCCATGTCAATTTTATTGATGGGAGTGTGCCTTCCTCTGCGTTCTTGTGGTGGTGTTAGACTTGAGGAGATTGTATTTCCAATGACAGTGACTATCAGTCTATCATTTTTTGGATGATAGCCCAATGTTGTTAAAATGTTTGTTTTACAGACTTCCTTTTGCTGGCTGAGGTCATCATTCAGATGGTAACTGAGTGACCTGGTTCGTCTGCTAGGAACAGCTGAGGTGTGGCCCATGTTCTGGCGCTGTGAAACCAGTGGTGTAATGTAACAAAGTAATAATACTTCGCTACAGTACTTTAAGTATTTTTTGGGAGTATCTGTACTTTACTTGAGTTTTTATATTTCAGCCAACTTTTACTCCACTACATTTCCTAATTATAATGTATACTTTTACTCCGATACATTTTCCCGGAGCATATTCGTTACTTACTATAAAATATTCAGAAGAACACAGACTGCAGGAAAGCAGGTTTGATGAATCAGTGGTCTGGCGTTTGCAAGTTAGACTCCTAAAAACACCTTTGCTCATGTGCAAACAAGTGCGCGCACAACCACGGATGATTAATTTTCCACTCAAGTCGAGTCCAGGGCGTGCGATAAACAGTATATCTGCGATAATATGGTAAGTGTTGTTGTAATGATGTGGTTGTGTCAGATGTTGATCTGGCATTATCAAGTAGGCTATATCACCAGATCACACACTGTCAGAGTGCACGCACGTTGATTTATTAGTCTATTAAAACTCAAAATTCAAGGCATTCTAAATTACAGATGGCAAAAATGCTTCTGTATGCTTTTTATATTTATATAATTTAATATAGTTAACTTAATCTGTATCACACAAAGAGTACCGTTTTGATCTGAGTACCGATTGATCTGCAGATATCAGCATGATAACAAATTTAATAATCATTTTATACAAGTTCAGTAAAGTTAGCAATAAGTGACTTACATTTTAGACATAATATTGCTTGTTTTTGCTCAATTTTGCCAACGAAAATAGTTCCAAACAAAGATCACAGCACTGTTTTTGTGTCTCTGAGCAATGGCGTTTACTTATTGAATGATTCAGCTTTTTGAACGAATCGGTTGAATAAAATGATTCAGTCATTCACTTGTGTGAGGTTGTCATGGCAACCAGATATACTGCACACAAATTATGGCTGCACTTCTATTTTGCCACACTAAACTTAGCAATAAACACGTTGAAAATAATACACAATAAACATGTCTGTCAAAACGATCTCAAAGGAGGCTTTTATTAAGCAAATCAAGGAGTGAATTACTCATTCGCTGTTTAAAAAATACTTTAGCTGGGTTTCCACATGCAGGGTCACAATTATCTACAGTGTATGAAGCTAAATGTTTTTGGGTTAAGGTTCATAATGTAGAACATTTTTAACATTGTATGCTGTATGTGCATAGGTAGCTAGCAAACAAGGAATACAGCTGTTAAGCTAATAGTCACATTTAGCTGAGTAAGATCATGATTGAGAAATGTTGGATACTGCTGGAAATGCTGCTATGGTGTATCCTATTTATTATTTTAGGATTTTTTTGTTTTCCCCAGTGAAGCATTTCTATTAATATAACTGATTAAGTAGTCAAACTCATTCCATATCAGCAGAATAGTGTGGTACAGAAAGTCTATGTCCATAGAAAAGGTTCTGAAATAATTATGTTACTGATACCTAATGGTCAAAAGCAATAGCAAAAGTAATAGGTCAATATTATTAAATTGCTTACAACGATTTTGAATAGGTTGGCTTGTACACTATATTGCCAAAAGCCCCCTTCAAATGAACAGGTTTGACTACTTTAGTAATTTCCAAGAGTACAAATCTTAATGCTTAAGCAAATAAGGATATTCTAGGGAATTGTGTGCTTCTAATTGTATACCAATAGTTTGAACAGGACCCTTTTCTATTCTAACACGACAATGCCTCTGTGTATAAGATCTTAATGTTTAAGCATATAATGATATTCTAGGGAATTGTGTGCTTCTAATTTTATACCAATAGTTTGGACAGGACCCTTTTCTATTCTAACACAACAATGCCTCTGTGTATAAGGCAAGGTTAAAAAAAAATTTTTTTTAAAATGGTTCAGTCAGTGTGGAAGAACTACAATAAATATCACATACTTTAAGACTTTTACTCAAGTCATATTCTAAACGGTGACTTCTACCAAAGTCATTTTCTGGTAAGATATCTGTACTTTTACTAGAGTATGGTTTTCAGGTACTTTATACACCACTGTGTGAAACCATATGGAAAATAAAGCTATTTTTTCTCACTGTAGAACATATTCCAATATGCTGTAAATATATGTCTCCTTTGATCCTCTGTTATTTTTTTACTCTCATCATTTATGACTCTCATCATCATCCTCATTCTCACTGTCATCAGCCCTCATCACCCTGCCCTCATCCTGTTCATTCCATTGTGTTACAGATTCTTGAAGACAGAAGCTATTATCTAATAATCTATTATTATTATAATCTAACTCCTCAGTGTAACTGCCTGTCTGAAAGTCTGCATCCAGTGAGGCAAACAACTCCTCCAGACATAGTTTTCTCTGCTTCTGCTCTAGGAATTTTTGAAGTTTCCTCATAATGTGCTGCAATAAATCATGAATGATGAATATGATTTTATTACAATTAGTAGCCTTATCAAGGGGGAGAGCGGGGTAAGTTGTCATATGGGTAAGTTGTCACACTGTTCATAACTCCAACACTAGAGGCTCTATCTCAAAAATCAAATAGCCACTTTGTGTGACTTCTTCTTGTATAGTCAACTTCTTGTTCACATGTGGTCAAGATCTCTCTAATCTGAGGTTAGCACAATTTTCTTATTTTTTTGGCTTAAAAAGTAAAACATTTGCACTTTCAATTTTATGCAATACAACTTTGTTAGGTATGAATGTTAAAATATATTATTTTGCATAAAATAGAGGAGACAATAACGTGTCTTTTGATATTTTAGCTAACGTGCTATGTTGAGCTAACCTTGAGATTTAGCCAACATTAGCACACATGTCAGTTTGTGGCAAGTTGTCTCAATGACTTTGGGGCAAGTCGTCACACGTGACAACTTGCCCCAGTACAAATAAACACATAGAACATGCTCAAAAAACATTGTGATATTGTAATTTATTTGTAATTGCAATAAGGTTTTTGAAGAAAGGAAGGAAGGAAGATGGTTCGAAATTATCATCAAAAGACAGAGCATAATTTGAACATTCAGGCTGGCTTTAGGGTGGCTGGGGTTCATCCTTACAACAGAGATGTATTTCTGGAAACCGAGTCAAAATCTGGACCTACGAAGAGCAAGGCAGCTAAAAGAAGAAAAATCATACAAGAGTCATCATCAGATGATGAAGAGTGGTTCTGCCTCGTCTGTGTGGAGCCATTTTCAAACAGTCGTCCAAAAGAGACCTGGGTAAAATGTGTAAAATGCAACAAATGGGCCCATGATGCTTGCACCTCAGGCCAGGCAATTTATGTGTGCCACAATTGTGACTCTGAAGATGAGTCTGATTAGTCAGATACAGGGCATCTGTTTTGTTCCGAGGTTAAACATGTTAAGTTAAGCGAGTTATCTGCAGCATTCCATTCAGTTATCATGGATCTATGTGCAAGCCAGATAATGTTTGAGTTTAAAGTTCAAAGTAAAGTGGTCTTGCCACTTAATGTGTTTTGATTGAAATGTATATTGTTTGGATTGAAATAATTGTTTTTCCAAATTCTCTAGGCATGATTGTTTATATTTCCAGTTCTGGTTTGAATTTAAAAATTAAAATCAATAATCACAATTAAGTAGTTGTGTTCTTATTTTTAGATAATGTAGTGTGACAACTTACCCGCCGATGGGGCAAATTGTCACAAGTGCACATTCTCTATTCAACAGTCTACAACTCCGTAATGAGATAAGATATGAAAATGTAATGAACACAACATATGTGCCCAAGACTTCCTTCTTTCATTTGGTATGACATTTATACCATTGTGATGTATGGTGCTCAGTAAATGTTAGACAGTGTGAAAAGTGTGACAACTTACCCCGCTCTCCCCCTAACCTATTTAATTTGAATATTTTAATATGACCATACATAATTTCCTAGAATTAAAGGTCAAAGAAATATTAAGTTAACATACACTGAACACAATTATAAACGCAACACTTTTGTTTTTGCCCCCATTTTTCATGAGCTGAACTCAAAGATCTAAGACTATGCTTCTTCTCCTTTTTGCCTAACTTCTAATCCAGGGTATTCTCAAACTTGTACATTTTCTATTTATGCTATCTTAAATCTAATCATTAAAATAGAGGATTCTGATTCGTAGCTATCTGTGAAATCCAAAAAAACTGATTGGCAAGATGTACTCTGACAATTGAAAAGCAGATCATTATCCTTGAACTAATATGACAGGACATTAAATAAACTACTCAGTTCTGTTATATTTACAGATTATGCAATAAAATCTATAATCATAAAAGCAGTTGTATCTATCTTTTTATTGGGTTGGCAATTTAAGGCTGACTTATTCTGTCTCAATCATGTGATCTAACGTGGTTTGCAAATTGCAGATTGCAAACACAGGCAGATTGATTTCAAAATTCAGACTCAGAAAAAATTCAGACTTACGCCTATGTAAGTTTACTTTGACATCCAGTAGCCTACGGTAGGTTGCGATATTGCTCCTAAGGAGTTATTCGCCATTAAACAACAAGAAGAAAAAAGGTGGATTGATTTAGATTTCAAAACTGCTTCTGTTGATGCCGGGTGTACATCCGTTTGTCACTTTGCTGAGGAGGTGCAGCTAACTGTTAGCTAACTACGCATAACAATATAACTTTACCGGAGCCAGCTAACTTTTCAAGGAGTAACCCTTGTCACTACAATTGGATTGGCTGCCTGAGGGATGTCCAAATCAACAAACAGCGATTATAAATCGGATTATCATTACGAGTGTCAGAGTGGATATTGCCTTCAATGGAGAAGTGCATGTAGGCTTAAATGTCTGTTTAATTTGCTAGCGGCTGGCTAGTTAATGTTACTTCATTCAAGCTGTCATTTGCCTTGCTAAGAGTTAAAATGTTGCTATCTTCCTTACCAGTCTTTGGATATTTGCGTTTTAACACGAGTTCAACCATCATTTGGCCGTGGGATTGTGCCATGGTAGGCTAGCTGATTGAGTGTTACGGCTACCAAGGCAGACGCAGTATCTGCGGTGTCAAAGCCGGGAAAACAAAGCCGGAACGCAGTAACTTCACTTACTGTGGTTTGCCTTGGTATTAGCTTGGATTTTATAGTTACTGCAATATTGACACACTCGTTTCTCGGAAACAGAATAAAAATGAACCAGGAGACTTTGTCTCAAGACAGAGCAGATGTCACAAAGCCCATTATTGACCTTAACCATGGGTTGATTTTCCTTTGCCTTTGGACGGCAGTATAGTTATATGGATTGGTGGTTTATTTTCCTGTTTTCCTAATGGGTACTATAACTGCTTTTTTCCAAATTCCTGGTAACTTCCCTTCCTGCCAAACCTTGTTATATAAATGTAAAATAACCTCTAACGCTATATCAGACATGTGGTCCAACATGGTATAGCAGATTTGATATGTTCCTGGTGCAGTAAGTCCTGATTTACTAATGGCCCTTTTAAATTCTTAATCGCCCAAAATGTCCGGGATTCAGCCGTTTTCTTTATCCTGGTCCTGCTGAATTTCTGACCATTGCCGCCTGCTCCCGCAACATGTTTTTCGCTCCCGTGATTTTTGTGTCCATTCCTTTAAACATTCTAATATTGTGTATAATTTTGTCGCATCAAGGAGCCGCTCTCAGTATGCGAAGTATTTTAATCTCTTTTGAATGAGCGTTCGCACTGTTCACTTTCGATTTCGCGATCACACGCACTCTGTGTAAAGGGAGCACATCTTACAAGATCAGATATTTGCCAATGAGTTCAGGATCTGTTGAGCAGCAAATACTCCAGCATGGTCTTGTCAGCCATCTCTCCTTATTCTCGACCTGAGATCAGTCAAATCTAACTCCTGCAGCTCTTGTTGGATGCAGGGTTGCCAAGTCTGTGTTTTTTTCCACAGAACTGGGATACTTTTAAACTGTTGCCATGGGTTGATTTTCCCAAGTGAGTTAAAGGTTTGAAATATTGCATAAATTACATTTGACTTAAAATGCTTGTATTGAAACATTTTGCATTCTACCTTTGATAAAACTTTCATGGACTTTTACATTAACTGTACCCTCCTGCTGGAATGACCTGCCCAACTCAATCCAAGCAGCTGAGTCCTTAATCATTTTCAAGAAACAGCTGAAAACACATCTCTTTCATCTTCATTTGACCCTCTAACTCTAGCACTCTATTATAATGCTAATTCTAATTTTATCTGCTTGTTTTTTTTTTATTAAAGAAATTTGACCCTCTAACATTTGGACTCTATTTCTATTCTAACTACTTGTTTTATTTAAAAAGAAAAAAAGAGCCTTTAACACAAGCATTCTCTATTATTTCTCTGTTCTATTGACTTGTTTTATTTTTATTTATTATAAAAACAACAAGCAAACAAACAAAAAAAAACGCTTGCTACGTATACTTTTAAGTGAAACCCCGCCCACGAACCTCATCCCTCTCTTCTTCTCTTTCCAACAATTCTTTATTTGCACCACTTGTTTTTTGTCTTCCCCTTTTCCAATATATTTCCAGAACTGTGAACCTCAACCAAGGCTTTAGCTAACATGTCTGCTTTCTCTATATCATTGCTAGCCACCACCCCTCCATTTTCCAATACTGGGTCTCCCCACTCTCATCTTATTCTACTCATTTTATATGATATGATAATGATATTCCAATCATTCCCCAAACTTGATTAATTGTTGTGCTTCTTCCTATTGTATCACAAAATGTTGTCCAATATTTCCTTTTCGTTTCTTTAATAGTCTTTCTAACCACTACTTGCATTCTTTTATATTCTATGAAATGTTGGAAATTGTGTGTTTTTTTAATACTTTAAAAGCCTTATTGCATTTCCTTATTACTTCACTGCACTCATCGTTCCACCACGGAACTAACTTCCATCTTTTCATACCACCTTTTCTTATAATTGTCTGATTGGCAGCCCCAATTATTGCCTCTCTCACATTTTCATTAAAAATGTATATATCCTGCTCTCTTTTTATATTTTTAAAATTGTCTTCACTTATCTCTGTGAATTTATCCCACTGTGCCTTTCCAAATACCCACCTTTCTGATATAGATTAGAGCATTAAGATGTCCTACAAAATGGCTAAGCTTGATCGGTTTCCGGGTCATAGGATGCAGGACGGAGGAGCGAGGAAACGAGGAGGGATATTGAAAAGCAACCCAGGACTGATGTTGCCTATCCCTGTGCTACATGAATGAAGTTTAAAAACACAATGAACTAATTTCTTAGTTTGACAGATTGTCTTACTTACATTCTGATCTATTTTAATAAATTAAAAGCATTCAGACAAAAGAGAGGGTATGAACACAAATCAACATCTATATAGTTAAACAAGCTTCTCCCTCTTTTTATTACTGTGAATATTTCTGAATCGTTAATGTGTATATTGTTAAAATAAAAACCAAGGACCCAAAAGCAATTTCAGTAAGCATATTTATTGAATCAAAAATGTAAAAAACAAAACCAAAGCAGTCCAGCAGGTCACTGGCCAATGGACTGGAGAGGGGAACAGTGAGAGAGCAAAATTAAAAGCAAATAGCACGTAAGCGAGCTACATCATGGCGACAAGTTCACAAACATGACAAGCAAACTTGTTTGTAGAGGGTTAGGGTTATTTTTGTTGTACAGCATGTGCTCAATTAGGTGATGATGGTCAAAATAAGCATGGATTGACACAAAAATGTTGCAGTTTTACCATGTAACAAAAGTCTATTGTTTCAGCCACCATATGACATTCAGCGTTGTGTAAAACAGAAGAAAATGTATTTACGTTTTAAAACATGAGAGATATTGGTGCAAAAAATGCCCCTGTATGAGTTTTTGTCTCATATTTTAAATGTGATTTTATACAACAGCTCAGTAAATAAGAAGTTGTTATTGTGTTATATTTTAAACACAATATTGTGTTTTTGCTCAATTTTGCAGAGAACATATTACCTTTAAAGTCATAGAAAGACTGTTGTGCGTCTCCGAGCAACACAGTGGTGTTTAGTTTCTGAAAGAATCCGTTTTGAACGAATCGTGTGAATCAATGATTCAAACTCCCATTAATAAGTAGAGCCATTTACTTTCCTGAATGAATCAGCCTTTTGAACGAATCGAATGAAGACATTTACCGCCACCTGCTGGCAGATTTAGTTTCTTATTTAGAGTACCTTTTTATAATAATAATAATAATAATAATAATAATAATAAAACATTAAAGGGATAGTTTACCCAAAAAAAAAAAATCTGTCATCATTTACTCACTCTTATGTCGTTTCAAACCTTTCTTTTGTGGAACATAAAATTATGTATTTTGAAGACTGTTGGTATAAAGCTGTTTTGGTTACCAAAGACTTTCATTGTGTGAACAAAAAATACTAGGATGTTTCTCAAATTATCTTCTTTTATGTTCCATAGTTTATGTTAGGCCATTTTAGCCTAAATGTTTGTGTAATAAATGTTATGTTGAATCAAATAAAATACTTCTTTCTAAAGCTACAATTTGTAATGTCTACTTGATACGTTCTAATTTACATAAATATAGCTTTAAATAATCTTTTGTTGTTGTTGTCAGTCAAATGTATATTGCGATTAATTGGATTAATTAATCGTCACATCATGTAATTAGATAAAAAAATTTAATCGACTGGCAGCCCTAATATATATACAGTATATATATATATATATATATGTTTATTAATTTGTCTGTTTAAAGCAGGGGTGTCGAACTCAATTCCTGGAGGAAAACAGTTCCAAACCATCATACTGCCACCACCATTTATCACAGATGGGATAATGTTCTTATGCTGGAATGCAGTGTTTCCCTTTCTCCAAACATAAAGCTTCTCATTTAAACAAAAAAAGTTATATTTTGGTCTTATCCTTCCACAAAACATTTCTCCAATAGCCATCTGGCTAGTCCACATGATCTTTAGCAAACTGCAGATGGGCAGCAATGTTCATTTTGGAGAGCAGTGGCTTTCTCCTTGTGTAATCGTATGTTTCTGTGGTCTGCGTTGTTGAAAATTACTGAAGAACGACAGGAGAGCGCCAGATTGGGTCTGCATAGATAATGTATTTTTATATAGACAGATCGTCACGACGGCTTCAGATCACACATCAGTAACACTCCTCCGTTCAGGAGAGAGGAGGAAACGAAAAGGGAAGGGCAAATGTAAAACCAAGAAGAAAAAGCAGTAACTCCGTACACTTAAAACTTATACAGAGGAGTGTATGAAACGTGACAATATTGATGTTAAAACAACTTAAAAATACGAAAATATGGTTTGTCAATGCATACCTGCATAGAGAATGTATTTTTATATAGACAGATCGTCACGACGGTTTCAGATCACACATCAGTAACACTGTCAACAAAAATAACATCCCAAAGTAAACCAATTCCCATCAATGAAACATGTATAAGTATATATGATCTTACATCTGTAAGTAACAAAAAAATTATAAAAATAACTTAAACATTGTGTATTTCTGTGTGTGAATTATTTTCAACCAATGCTAACTATTAATCTGTAGCATGGAACACAGCATACCTCTTCCATTTGTGAGAGAGAAGGAAAAGACCACTAAAAGAACAATACAGCAGGTATGGCTGCCTGGACTGGACCACTTTGTTGTTAAAGGAGAGGGGGAAGGGTGAAACCATCACCTCCTTACAGACCCTTTTTAATGTATTTTTACAAACACTGGTTTAAACAATTATAGAACAGCATTGAATGCATAAACAGGAAAATCTAGTGAAATAAAACTATTTTAACTTCGTTACACTCACCCCCACTGATTTCACTAGATTTTGCGTAACATCATGTATATCATGCAGAAGAGTAATTTATAATCAGAGAGGAAAAATAAATAAATAAATAAATTATACACAAAATACTCAACTCTACAGTTAAATTACTTAGCAACCATGTGTAAATCCCAACCATACAGACTGAAGAAAGTCTACCAACAGTATTGCTGTCCACTGAAGGACTAGGAAAGGCAAAGGTTAGCTACTCCTTTAAACCAACCATAGGAAGACATGCCATATACACATCTTATCGATAGATCACATCCAAGATTTGAAGGAAAAGATATTAAATTTTCTGGTCAAACTCCACATATTAGAAAACTGAATAAAAAAAGAGAACTTAAAATTCCTTTTGATGATTTACTTGTAGAATCAATCAAGAAGAGACATCACAGGAACGTTAAAAAGAAAAGCAGGATGGAGAAGAAGAATAGCAGAAGTAACCAGACAAGAAACGGAGGACATAATATTGATGGCTAAGGAACTTCTTCGGATAATTCGGCAACATGAACGTGTGAATAAAAAGATAAACTTTGTTTGAACCTCCTCGTATATATTTTTGGAGGCATGTGTGTGTGTATGCTATGCTTGATGTTATGATGTAATGGAATTACAACCCGTTGAAGCAAGAGGTGTGACCAAGTGTTTAGCGTAACTTGCATTTATCCAATAGGGAAGATTTAGTAAATGCTTTGCAGGAGAGAAATATTGTACACGCCCTCTCCTATATAATCCAGAGTTTTATCAGTTTTGTGCTGCCGCAAATCGGGTGAAGACTATTCGCTGTTACTTTCTTGTTATTTGCTTAGGAGTTATTGTTTTTAATAAAGCGAAACCATTTGTATATGGTGATTCGATAAACTTTCTTTTAAACAAGTCTCTGAGTAATTTATTACGGGTAACCTATTATCTGAATTTGTTCATAAATCTCCAATACGGGCCTCATAGAGGTGAGAACTCTGCTGAGCTGATCAGGACATCTTGCTGAGGATCCTGGATCTCATATTACACTTCCCATCCATATAAGAGGTAAGGGCTGTATTTGTTTATTACAGCTGCTGATGGGGGAAAGATGTGATTAGAAGGTTTATTGGCTCTTTACATGCAAAATGATATAACAGATTGCATAATTGTCTATCTTAATAGACTACACACAAATGTGTATTATTCTTTTTTTTAAGAAAATTTAAAACAAGAAATAAATGAAGAGATAAAAAAAAGAGATTACAAAAACTCTGTATCAACTCATCGTTACGTTTTCTCCAACGAGATTTACAACAAATAGGCTAGACATAGTCTGAATGAGCCTATTTAACAGATTCCCCAGTCTTAACAGACTATACACAATTACATATTATTCCTCTTTAAGGAAATATAAAACAGAAAATGCATCAGTATAGATACAGTAACAACAGAACAAAAAAAAGTAATACAAAAGTAACCATTTACCAATAACTCATAGTATCATTTTGTTTTCCCCAAAAAGATTCTTAACAAATTGATTAGACATAGTCTGAATGAACCTATTTAACGACTTTACAAGTCGGCCATGTCTAGTACGAAAACCCTCACTCTGATCAGGTCTTTTCACTGACAAATCAGTCTTCTCAAAGGTAGATGGTTGTACAGTAGGGGAAGGCTCATTAACAGGGCTTTCTTCGTGAACTGCCTTAACCTCTGTGTCATACTCTGTACTCAAAATGACACCTGATGCAGAATCATCCTGATTCCCATTCCTGTATTCAGAAGGGCCACAACCATGTTTATCACAGTTCACATGGGAGTCAACACCAGCAAAAGTAACATCCCACTCAGTGGTAGCAGATGTTACCAAGTCCCCTTTAACTTCTACAACATCATTTACCTGAGCAGTTTCTTCACACATCACATTCTGCTCATCCAATTCATCTCTGTTTGCTACAGGACCGCCAGTGCTGCTAGAGAGGTCAGCAACCCATCGAGTAGTCCTTTTTCTGCAAGATGCTCAAAACTAGAGCCCTCAAGTTCATCATCACTCAAACTGGATAACTGTTCCTCGATAGCGTCTGTATCAGGCAATGGCAGAAAGTCAACTGGTATAATCAGATTCCTATGAACACTTTTAACAACACCAGAAGGGCTTCTGAGTTTGTACGTGTTCAACAAGGAATTTTTGTTGATCACTACGTAAACTGTACTCTCCCAATGATCTGCCAGTTTCTTTTTTCCTCTTTCACCTTTGTTGGTCATTAAAACTCTTTGACCAATATCAACTGGTTGTCCCTTACTCCTTTTGCTATACATTTCTGCCTGTCTATGTTGTTGTTTTTCTGAATGTGACTGTGCAAGTTTCATAGCCTCACAGAGGTCACGCTTGAGTGACTGCACATACTTGTCAATGTCAACTGTTTCTCCATTCAAAAGTACACTTTCAAACATAAGGTCAACAGGTAGTCTCGGAGTACGGCCGTACATGAAAAGAAAGGTGAAAAACCTGTTGTTTCATGAACTGTACAATTATATGCAAAAGTCAAGGTGTTCAACATTTGCGGCCATCTGACTTTAGATCTGGGGGGCAGCGCACGAATCATGTTACCAAGAGTGCGGTTCATTCTTCCCACCTGACCATTGCCCATTGGGTGGTATGGTGTGGTGTGAGTTTTGTCAATACCAGCCAACTGACACAGCTCCGCAATCAACAAGCTCTCAAAATTGGCACCCTGGTCAGAGTGAATGCTAACAGGAAAACCACACACACAAAATAAATTATTCCAAAGAACCCTTGCCACTGTCTTTGCGGATTGGTTAGGGCAAGGATATGCACATGCCAACTTCGTGAAATGGTCAGTGACTACTAAAACGTCAATAGACTTATTGTTGTGGTCTTCAGCTGATCAAAAGTCTATACAGACTAATTCGAGTGGAGACGAAGTGGTAATGGAAACTAATGGGGCCCTAGCCTCTGGCTCAGGAGCCTTGCTCACAATGCATCTCTTACAGTTGTGGACGTAGTCCTTGACATCTTTCTCCATCGTATCCCAATAAAACCTCTGTCTGGCCAACCGCAATGAGCACTGCTGACCCTGATGGCCCGCATCATCATGAATGCCTTTCAACACTGCCATTCGAAACGATTCAGGTACAACATATTGGTAAGTTTTCGGTTTTGTCACTGGGTGCTTGGACACACGATACACTATACCCAGGCGCGTGGTCAGTTTACCCCACTGTCTCAATATCCTTAACATCCCACGTGATTCATGAACTTTTCACGTCTTGAAGGACGACGACCACGGTCAATAAAAAACTTGACCCGGCCAACAACAGCATCATTGACTTGTTCAGTAAGGAGTTCATCATGGTTAAAAACGGCACAGGGTTCTGCCCCACTGCAACAAGAGACTCTAAGTACTGCACATGTGAAATAGCTCTTACAGTACCTGCATCTTCCCAATGCTGATGTGTTTGTATGATAGCAGAAATCTCATCACTGCGCACCTGTACACTTCCTGAAGTACACACAGCTTCAAAGGTAGTGTCTCCAGACTTAATCTGAGCATTCACATCCCTCATCTCAGGTAGGTCATCTGAATGCCGAAACATATTCTTAACATAATCCTTTTTGAAATTGCCCGCCTGCTTAAGAAGGGTGGAATAAGGAGACCTAGTCAATCTGTGCAAAATTTTAGACTGCACAAAAGGCTCTCTACTGAGGGCGTCAGCCACCACATTTTTAGTGCCCGGAATATACTGGATGTCAAAGTCGAATGGTGCCAGCTGCACCACTCAGCGCTGCTCGCAGGCATCCAACCTGGGCTTGGTCAGTATGTACTTCAAGGGATTGTTGTCGGTCCACACAGTGAACCTGTGACTGTGTAACCAATGGCTAAATTTCTTACAAATTGCCCATTTCATTGCAAAAAAATGTAAGGCGATGTGCAGGGTATTTTGCCTGAGCATGATTTAGAGATTTGCTGGCAAAAGCTATTAGTTGTGCTTTGGCTTACTAAAGTCAGGGTGAGCCAAAAGCACTTCTTCAATGAGTGCTGCCTTAAGATCCCGAAACGACTGTTTACACTCCTGGGTCCAATCATCTGGGCCAAGTCTGCGGAACAACAAAGGCCTTTTACTGCTTTTTGATTTCCGAGGCCTTTTCTGACCACCGGTCAGAGCAAACAAGGGTTTGGCCAGTGCAGAACAGTTTTCAATAAAATGCTAATAGTAGATTATCATCCCTAAACAGGAACGTATTTTGGAAGGCGATGGAGTTACACCATCTAACTCCATTAAATCAGCCTCTGTCACTTTGACTATGGCTTCCACTTTATCTGGATCCCTCGAAATTCCATTCTGGGAAATCACATGACCCAGAAATTTAACTGAACGTCTCAAAAACTGACATTTTGAAGGTGAAAGTTTCAAAGTATGCTTTTTCAGGCATTGAAACACCATTTCCAATCGGGCCAAGCTCTCTTCTTCGGACTTGGCAAACACCAACAAATCATCAAGATAACACAGAAGACTTAAAAAGTTCTGGTCACCAAATATAGTAAGCATCATGCGCATAAATGTGGCTGGGCTATTACACAGCCTTTGTGGGAGACGACTGTATTCGTGCAATCCCAGCGGTGATGAAAATGCAGTATACTTCCTGTCGAGTTCATGGAGGGGTATGTTGTAATAGCCAGCCGTCAAGTCCATGGTGCTAAAAAACATGTTTCCCCCCAACGCAGCCAGGACGTCACTCTGATGTGGAAGCGGATGGCCGTCTTTAACAGTTCTGGCATTTAATAGAGCTCAGTTGTTTTACCTGTTCATTAGATAGTGCTACAGTAGATTCTGATAAACTCATTTCAAGTGGTGGTATGTCATAAGACACTGGAGTAGAAAACCGTACTCAATCGCACGGGTCACGTCACCAGTGTAACCGTATCCTTCTGTGGTCTGCGTTGTGTTGAAAATTACTGAAGAACGACAGGAGAGCGCCAGATTGGGTCTGCATAGAGAATGTATTTTTATATAGACAGATCGTCACAACGGCTTCAGATCACACATCAGTAACACTCTTCCGTTCGGGAGAGAGAAGGAAAAGAAAAGGGAAGGGCAAATGTAAAACCAAGGAGAAAAAGCAGTAACTCCGTACACTTATAAACTTATACAGAGGAGCGTATGAAATGCGACAATATTGATGTTAAAACAACTTAAAAATACGAAAATATGGTTTGTCAATGCATACCTGCATAGAGGATGTATCTTTATATAGACAGATCGTCACGATGGCTTCAGATCACACATCAGTAACACTGTCAACAAAAATAACATCCCAAAGTAAACCAATTCCCATCAATGAAACATGTATAAGTATATATGATCTTACATCTGTAAGTAACAAAAAAATATTAAAAATAACTTAAACGTGTATTTCTGTGTGTGAATTATTTTCAACCAATGCTAACTATTAATCTGTAGCATGGAACATAGCATACCTCTTCCATTCGGGAGAGAGAAGGAAAAGACCGCTAAAAGAACAATACAGCAGGTATGGCTGCCTGGACTGAACCACTTTGTTGTTAAAGGAGAGGGGGGAAGGGTGAAACCATCACCTCCTTACAGACCCTTTTTAATGTATTTTTACAAACTCTGGTTTAAACAATTATAGAACAGCATTGAATTCATAAACAGGAAAATCTAGTGAAATAAAACAATTTTAACCTCGTTACACTTGCAACTCTGGTGTCTTGCACACCCTGGTTGTTTAGTGTTCTCCTGGTGGTGGACTCATGAACATTAACATTAGCCAATGTGAGAAATGCCTTTAGTTGCTTAGATGTTACACTGGGGTGCTTTACAACCTCGGAGACTATTACATATCTTTCTTTTGGAGTGATTATTTTTTTGGTAGACCACTCCTGGGGAGGGTAACAGTGGTCTTGATTTTTCTCCATTTGTACACAATCTGACTGTGGATTTGGGATGTCCAAACTATGTAGAGATGGTTTTGTATCATTTTCCAGCCTGATGAGCAATCGCAACTCTTTTTCTGAGACCCTCAGAGATCTCCTTTGTTTGTGTCATGATTCACTTCCACAAACATGATTAGACTTTGATACATCCCTGTTCTTTAAATAAAATAGGTCACTGACACCTGATAGTCATCCCACTGATTGAAAACACCTCTGAACAGATGGACTCTAATTTCACCTTCAAATTAACTGCTAATCCTAGAGATTAACATACTTCTGCCTTTTACAGATATATTAGATCATTTTACTGAATAAATAAATGACAAAGTATATTTTTTAATCTCATTTGTTTGACTGGGTTCTCTTTGTCAACTTTCAGGGATTACATGAAAATCTGATGATCTTTTGGGTTATATTTATGCAGAAATATAGAACATTCTAAAGGGTTCACAACCCAGCGGGTACCTTGATATCAATTTGACTTCAAATATTAGTCAAGTCTTGATCAAGATGCTGTAACATCATTTTAAAATCAGTTTGGACGGCAGTTTCTTCCAGTGGTAATTGGGTGAAAATAGGAAGTCAAACCCACACTGAAATAAGTTTAATGTATATGTAGCCCAATATGTTTGACGTTCAATTTACATCAAATCAATGTCATGTCAATTTTTTGATAGTGTTGTCACGGTACCAAAATTTCAGTATTCGGTACCAATACCAGTGCAAATCCACAGTTCTCGGTACCAATTTCGGTACCAAAGCAAAACACAAAAACATGCTAATTAAAAAATGTGACTATACTTTCATTTAATCCAAACTGTGTACATATTTAATTTTAAAGGACTTTTGAAAACCTAGTTATTCAGCCAAGAATAACAACTAAGTTAGCTAAAAAAAAAGAACTGCTTTTCTGACTGATATGACACAAACAATGTTAACCATTTGTACATTCTCTAACACGCATATTTTAGATTCACAATTCATTTAAAAGCCTCTGGTGTGTAAAAATTGTAAATATCATCATGTCCTCCTGTTTTTTTTTTACCCTAATAAAAGTTATAGGAGCATTAAATAGTTATAAAGAAACTATTCTAATGCTCATTATATTAGCGTTAGCCGCGCTTATGCTAACGATTAACTACTCTAATAACAGTGTTCATTTCAATCCGACATTCAAATTAAAATATTGAATAATATTCATAACAGAAGCGGTGTTTCCCACAGACTTGCACTCTATTTGTGGTGGCATAACTGTATATGCAAATTCATTCTCTGCCAGCAAGAGGCGCTTGTAAAGCGGGAGAGATTTTCCCCAGTAACGGCTATACACAAAGCAGCGCTCAGCTCACAAACAAACGCTGCTCAGGCATTACAGGCAAGATGAAATGAAAATGACATCCATAATTTTCTGAAGACAGGCGGTTTCCTTCAGGAAACCGTAATGTTTCATGTTGTAATGAATACCGAAGTACCGGGTTTTTGACAACACAAGTTTTTGACATCAGTTTGATTTGCATATTTGACCAGTTTTTTTTTGTTGTTTGTTTGTTTTTTGACGTCAGTTTTGATGTAAATTTGATGTCTTTTCAACATCAATTGCCCACTGGGAAACTTTCAAACAGCACTATATACAGTATATACATATCCAAAAACCCTGTCAATACATGTTGATATTATACATGATATTATACACATTACACATGTGCATATGAAATATTGAAGCAATCCATGCACAATAAATAAATGTGCTTGCTTCATTATGTCATGTACATGTACATTTACATTTAGTCATTTAGCAGACGCTTTTATCCAAAGCGACTGACAAAAAACTCTGAGGATCTGAAAAAAAGAATTGTTGCTCTGCATAAAGATAGAATAGAAAAAATAGAAAGCTAGTGTTTTTTTTTTAAATAAAAAAAAGAAGATAAATATAAATTAGAATTAAAATAGAATAGAAAGTGCTAGAGTTAGAGGGTCAAATAAAGGTGGAACAGATGTGTTTTTAGTCGTTTCTTGAAGATGGTTAAGGACTCAGCTGCTCGGATTGATTTGGGCAGGTCATTCCACCAGGAGGGAACAGTTAGTGAAAAAGTCTGTGAAAGTGATTTTGTGCCTCTTTGAAATGGCACAATAATACACCGTTTACTTGCAGAACGCACGCTTCTAGAGGGCACATAACTCTGAAGTAATGAATTTAGGTAAATGGGTGCAGAGCCAGTGGTGGTTTTGTAGGCAAACATTAATGCCTTGAATTTTATGCGAGCAGCTCCTGGTAGCCAGTGCAAATTGATGAACAGAGGTGTGACGTGTTCTTTTCGGTTCATTAAAGATTAATCTTGCAGCGGCATTTTGGATTAATTGTAGAGGTTTGATAGAAGTGGCTGGAAGACCTGCCAAGAGAGCATTGCAATAGTCCAGCCTGGACAGAACAAGAGCTTGAACAAGGAGTTGTGTTGCATGTTCTGAAAGAAAGGGCCTGATCTTCCTAATGGTGTATAAAGCAAAACTGCATGACCGGGCAGTTTTAGCAATGTGGTCTGAGAAATTCAGCTTGTCATCAACCACAACTCCAAGGTTTCTAGTTGTTTTTGAAGGAGTTATGGTTGATGACCCTAACTGGATGGTGAAATTCTGATAAAGTGATGGGTTTGTTGCGAATTGGTTATAAAAACTGAAAACAGAAGGGGAACAAGTAGTAGTAGAGAGAATGATTCAGAAGCGATACTTATGTGCCTTGCCGGTGTCCCTGTTCGGTGGAGTCGAACGGTAGAGTCGATGGTCTTTACACGAGGAGCGCTTCACACGAGGACTGCCGCGGTATACTAAGCTTTTTATATTCGTCTAACAAAACTCAAATTGAATTCAGCTGGACACACTTTCCTGTTTATCACAACAAATGGCCAAGCAAAGCGCACGACACTGACAAGGTACGCGATACAGTACGAGACCAAACGCGATTTCAGCACGTCTCCACACAGTAAACAAAACAAGCGTTTCCTAGCAACGACAACTGCGCTAAACACTGAGACAAGAAATAAATACACTTACAAGCTGCTTTTAACTTCTGCTGATTGACTGCTTCTCACAAAGAGTATTTCTTTACACTGTTTTGCTGGCGCTTGAACACACTTTCCTGTTTATCACAACAAATGGCCAAGCAAAGCGCACAACACTGACAAGGTACACGATACAGTACGAGACCAAACGCGATTTCAGCACATCTCCATACATGTACTGTCCTGTGGCAGGTTTAAACTTTTAGGGTATTTTTGGTGCAACAACACTGCAGACAAAAATAAAAGTCTTGTTATTGTTATGTTTTGTGGAAGAAACTAACTACTGCTACTGCTATTGCTATTGAATGGCTTTTTAAATCAAACTCACAAAGCAAATTAGCCTGAAACATTCAGGATATTGCAACTAAATAAAACTCACTGACAGCAAAATTATTATGTCAAGGCACTGTGTAATACACATATATCATATATACAGAACTTTTAAAGGGGTCCTATTATGCTTTTTCACTTTTTTAATTTTAGTCAGTGTGTAGTGTGTATGTTTGGGCATTAAAAAGATCTAGAAAGTTACAAATCTCAAAGTCCACTCCAAAGGGAGATATTTCGTTTTTTTTAAATCCCTTTTCAAGAACTACAACAAACGGCTCGTTTGGACTAGAGCGTTTGTTTTCCGGGCTTTGTGATATCACAAAATGGCTCATTAGAATTTCATCACAAATAATTCCCGCCTACAGAAATTCGAATGGTTGGGGGGTGGGGAGGGGCGAGGTTGTGGTTAGAACGCTTGGTTGAGTG
>NW_015648515.1:54387-59152 GCF_001515625.1 Sinocyclocheilus rhinocerous
GTATTTATTTACAGAGGTATATTATGTCCCACTTCACGCTTCTCTAGTAAGTTTCGTTTGTGTGTGAAGATGCTGCAGGCAAAGGCGCAGCGCAAATCTGTAAATGAATATTCCGAAGTGAAGTAAACGAAAGGTATTTTAATAATGTAAATTATGTGAAAAATAATGCGTTTTTCGAACCACCAAGCATGAGAGCATGTTCTAGTACACACGCAAAACAAAATCAAGACTTTGTAAAAGAGCATAATAGGACCCCTTTAATGTTACATGTTGTTGAGCTAGCATATTTAGAACTATCAGCATTTCAACAACTTATGCTGTTTATGTAGTATAACCTTAGAATCGATAAATATTTTAAATTTTAGCATTTATGAAAGGTACTAATGCTTTTTTATATAACTTTTTTAATCAGTTTATAACTCTTTCTGTCAATTACACAAATATTTTTTTCTTTGACTAAATTATATATATAAAAAAACATTTAAAAAATTGCAATGTTAATATAGACACGCTGCTTTATTTCTCAATAGGACTTACATGCTGTTTTTCCCATTACATGTTGCTTTGTATTTTGGTCAGATTTGAACAGAATAATATAACATTTAGGTGCAAATATGCAGAATAATAAACCAAAACTTGAGGCTAAAATGGCAAATATCTCCACAGCTACATTAAATTTTCCAGGAGAACTGACATAAGGTGGTATAACAGTGATCCATACAGCACAGACTATGAGCATACTGAATGCGATGAATTTGGCTTCATTGAAGTTATCAGGAAGTGTGAGCAAGGAAAGCCAAAATGAAGGACAAGACAGCCAGTAGGCCAATATAACCCAGAACAGCCAAGAAACCTATAGTAGAACCCAGACTGCACTCAAGAATGACCTTTTCCTTATAATATTTCATATTTTTGTGAGAAAATGGGGGAGATATTGTTAGCCAAAGCAAACAGATAAGAACCTGTATAAGTGTAAAAGCAAGAACACTGAGTCGTTGTTGTGCAGGCCCAAACCATTTCATGATATTACTTCCTGGAAGTGTAGCCTTGAAGGCCATTAACACCACTATTGTTTTTCCCAGAACACAGGAGATACAGAGGCATACCCAAATGCTGTGTGACGCAACATACAGGACCACTCTCACACACAGAGCGAGGCCGGTGGAGTAAGTGATAATGCACGACACCTGTGCCACTCACCGGTCTCGAGTCCCACGGAGGAGCTCTGGAAGGATAAAAGGAGGAGTGACGACAGTGCAAAATCTCTTAAATTCACACTGTGAAAACATTAAACAATAATAAAGCATAGTAACTAAATAAACATATCAATATGTTAGAAAAGTAAACACTATTTGCATTCAGCTTAAAATAAATAAATAAAATATATACACTAAGAAAAAAAACAGTCATGCTTGAAACACCTTGATATCCTAGATGTTTTAATAGTTTGCTGTTATAAAATACATTTATAAATATAAAACATTTTCATTTTAAATGTCTGTTTGTTTTAAAAACATGATCTGATCTAATGCTTTCCATGTAACAAACTTGGAGCATGATAGAAGCTGTGGTTTTTGTGCAAACTCAAATGAAGGTAATGTTTTTTTACTGCGTATTGCAAAAAGTGCTCCAATGATTTTTTCTCTATCCTTGAAAAGCAGTGGGTACTTAGGGTCTCCCATTATTCGGCAAAAAGTGTTTCCAGCAAGGTAGGAAGTTGATTGAAAAGCAGGAATATAGAAAGAAAGAGAAGAATCCTAAAGATTAAGCTCAACTGTGCTTGCCAAATGTAAATAACCTGATACAGTATTTGCATTTTTATAGATGTAATTAGTACGAATGAATGATAGTAAATGTAGCCAATGACCTCACAGCATTTCATTTATGAAATACATAGATCCTCCACAAAATCAAATGCATTTCTTGATCCAGTGATTCTGGAGAAAAAGCATTTTGTGTCATACTAGGTGGAAAGTGCTTTCACCCTTATGAGTATGAAATCAGTTGTAGGTTTAGAAATTTGTGCATGAAATGAAGTGCTTACTTTACATTTCTGGTTGAGAAATTCATCTGGCTTTTCTCTTTCTGTGCATGAAAGTCATTAAAGTGTAACTAACTAACTAACTTAATAAAAAATTAAAAAAACTTGCATAAATCATCACAATGAGACCAGTAACATGCTTTAAGAAAATACGTCAAAACATGTACATTTTTATTCCATGTCAACTTTTATGTAATTTCACATATACAATTTAATTTCACCCCGTCTTTACAGAATAAGAGTCTGGGTGACATCCTTGATAGTAGTGTTTTTTTTGTGTGTTTTTTTTTAAACACGCGTTAATAGTGTCACTCGGTCTGTATATTTCTACTTATGGAACATCAGTTTCACCAAATACCACAGCCATTATTGTACATGCTTTAGTTAATTTATGTATTGATTATTCTAACTCACTCCAATTTGGGTTACTTCTCAAACCCATAAACTTCAGTTGCTTTCAGGATTCAGCCCACATAATTACTAGAACTTCTTCCACTGAGCACATCTCTCCTGTCCTTTATCAGTTACATTGGCTTCCTGTTAAATATCGTGTAGAGTATAAGGTTCTGCTTTTTACTTTTTGAAACAACTCTCTGCACCCTCATATCTCTATGGTTTAATTACTTGCAATTAATAGTGCGGACAGTCTGCCTGAAAATATCTAATTTGAGAAAAAATTTGATTTGCCTGCAGTCTGAACATAGCCAGATCTTCCTCATCTGTTTCTCTAGGTATGTCTTCTGGTTGTTTAACCACTATGGGGTTCAGAGCGTTCAGCTGTGCTGCTCCTCATCTCTGGAACTCTTCCACTATTTGTACTGTATAAGTCATTGCCTTCTTACTTTTGTCTTCTTACTTTTGTCATCAAAAAAACTCATCTTTTTAAATGAACTTTTCCAGATTCATTTTAATTTATGGATTATCTTAATGTTGAATGGATGTTGCTTTGATTGTATTGCTGCCTTGTATTTTGAGTGTTTAGAAAAGCGCCTCTAAATAAAATGAATTATTGTTATTGTTGTTGATGATAATAATGTGTGAATGTGAACCAATCATGTATATTGTCACGATGTCACACACACGAGGGACGAGGAGACGCTGGAGAATGCTTTTAACAGGACTTTATTGGAACCAAGGGAGACGAACACAGGAAGACCTTCACCGGAAGACGTACAACAGCGGACAGAGAAGTAGGGACTGGGAACACTTTAAATACACACAGGAGGAGGGGATCACGAGACACACCTGGGAGCAATGACACATCATGGGGAACACCTGGGACAAATGAACTAAACTAATCAGGGGAGGAACAGGAAACTAATCAAATAAGGGCATGGGAAGGCACATGGGGAGCAGGACACAAACAACACATGGAACAGAGTCATATATTCAACATCATTTTATTTGTTGACATTACTAAAGCTCATGATTTGCATGATTTGCATGGAATTAGACAGGATTAAAAATATAAATATTATTACATAGTTTTTAGGATTTATGACCATTTAAATTACACTGGGTTACCACTGTGGTGAAAACTGTAGCTTTTGCTTAGGCTGAGGACAGCTGCATACAGAGGATGTTTATGTTGTTTAACTAGCATTTAGCATGTTAATACATGCTCACTAACAGATTGTTAGTTAGTTTAATTCAGTGATGTAACAAAAATATATATTAAATTAATTAAATCCTTTGAGGGTACCATATAAAACATTGTGAGGCTGCTTAATTAGAACACTCAAAAACTTTTTTCCATGTTGCTGAAGTTACGTGAATAAATTTATGTTTGCGTAAATTTATTGATTCATGTGGAACCAATGTACAACATAAGTCCAACATACTTCTTCAGTGTGTTTGTCTTTTTTTTCCCTATGATATTTTTAATGCCTAATATTAAATAATTATACCCCATTGAACAGTCAATTGCATCATGTGTTTTGTTAATTTACTTTGCTGTTTAGAACAATTTCACCACATGTAGTTAATGAGACTAATATGGTGTATCTTCCATCTGGGGTTTAATTAAAGCATTACTTATTTGTGTTTTTCTATGTTTGTGAAATTTGCTCCCAGGCGAGCATTTGCGTCAGCATGTTTTCCATGTTAATATAGACATGTTGTTTTAAATTCTCAGTAGGCCTTGAGGGCTAAGGACGTAGATGCTGTTTTTCCCATCATGTGTTGCTTTGTATTTTGTTCAGGCTTGAGCAAGATAATATGGCATTTAGGTGCAAAAATGCAAAATAGTAAACCAAAGCTTGAAGCTAAAATAGCAAATATCTCCACAGCTACAGTAAATTTTCCAGGGGAACTGACATAAGCTGGAATAAATGTGATCCACACAGCACAGAATATAAGCATACTGAATGTGATGAATTTGGCTTCATTGAATTTATCAGGCAGTGTGCGAGCCAGAAAAGCGAGAATGAAGCACAAGAGAGCCAGCAGGCTAATGTAACTGAGCACAGCCCAGAAACCTATAGTAGAACCCAGACTGCACTCAAGAATGATCTTTTCCTTATAATATTTCATATTTTTGTAAGGAAATGGAGGAGATATTGTTAGCCAAAGCACACAGATAAGAACCTGTATAAGTGTAAAGGCAAGAACACTGAGTCGTTGTTGTGCAGGCCCAAACCATTTCATGACATTACTTCCCGGAAGTGTAGCCTTGAAGGCCATTAACACCACTATTGTTTTCCCCAGAACACAGGAGATACAGAG
>NW_015648515.1:61442-67580 GCF_001515625.1 Sinocyclocheilus rhinocerous
CAGGCCCAAACCATTTCATGACATTACTTCCTGGAAGTGTAGCTCTGAAAGCCATTAAGACCACTATAGTTTTTCCCAGAACACAGGAGATACAGAGGACAAAAGTGATCCCAAATGCTGTGTGACGCAACATACAGGACCACTCAGTGGGTCGACCAATGAAAGTAAGTGAACAGAGAAAACATAGAGTCAATGAGAAGAGCAGCAGGAAGCTCAGCTCTGAGTTGTTGGCTTTTACAATGGGGGTGTCCTTCTTCTTGTAAAACAGGATGGCCACCAGCGCAGTTATTCCTACTCCAAACAGTGAGAAAAAGACTAGCACTATACCCATAATTTCTGTGAATGACAGAAACTCTACAGCCTTTAAAACACATTTATTTTTCTCAGCATTAGACCAGTATTCCCCTGGACACCCTTTGCAGTTAATTGAATCTGGAAAGGAAGTTGTGATCATTATAGTTAGAGACAAAAAAAAGGCATTCATGAAATCCTTTGATAAGAAACTGCATCCTTAACAGTAAAAAAAAAAAAGGGGGGAAAAAAGAAAATAATAAATTTTCTTTGAAACTGTGAGATGGGCTGTAGGTTACCTGTCTCATTACTGATTTCTCCTTCTGCACATGGAATACAGTCATAACAGCAGACAGGTCTTCCTTTCTGTGCAGCCTTCCTAGTGCCTGGAGGACAGCTCTCACTGCACACAGATCTTGGTTTCTACATGGGGA
Source organism: Sinocyclocheilus rhinocerous (assembly GCF_001515625.1). Classification (NCBI taxonomy): domain Eukaryota; kingdom Metazoa; phylum Chordata; class Actinopteri; order Cypriniformes; family Cyprinidae; genus Sinocyclocheilus; species Sinocyclocheilus rhinocerous. Next base: position 62,168 of record NW_015648515.1, read on the forward strand.
AAAAAATGCATTATCAAAAATAAATACATCACGCAGTTCATTGTGTACAGAATATTGCATTTTTTAAGCATAAATGTGTAACAGGGGAATTAGTAAGTTAATTTTGTTTGTAATTGCTTCTCTTAAAAAAAAAAAAACTTGAAAGTGTTTTAGAAATTGAACACAATTTCTTAACATTTTAATGTTTCTGTTTTTAATATTGTCCTCAAAATTAACTTTTTTAATATTATGTTGCTTTGATTTAAACATATACTAGGACAAAAAGGATATTGCCATTTACCTGCAGCTGTCCTCCAGTCCAGATTATGTTTTCAATATTAAGGTCTAAGTTCTGGTAAGTAGGCAGTGAGGCATCATAGTATCCCACTGATCTAAACTGGAATGATCCATCTGAGTCCTGCTGCCAGTTTACAACTTCATACAGGGCCACTACGCCACCAGTACTGTCAAACCACACACGATCTCCTGTCTTTATGGCAAAATTGATCTTTTTCAGAGCCTCAACCACCTAGCGGGAAAAATGTTTTGACATTTTGGCATTTTGACACATTATTCCCTCTTTTTATCCCATTGTAGTTCATCTTTCTTTTATCTTTTACCTGATGTGGTTGTATTGTCAGGCCTTTCTCACAACCTTCTTGTTCTTTGCACTTAAGTAGACTATGTAGTGAATGAGCCACAGCATAAACTGCTTTGTAGACATTGCTTGAATATCTGTGTTCAGTAACATCTTCATTGTAATTTTTCAGCGCAAGCAGCTCCTCATATCTGCTGCAACTTAATGCATATTGAGAATAATTCCCCTCGCTCTCTGAGCATGGAAAAGCTGTGTCCCAGAATGGTTTTATAGCATATTCTGCAAACCCTTCAATGTTATTTTTTTTCACTGCAAACCCCAGTGACCCTCCCATTGCATGAAAACTGTTTGGAGTGAAATAAGTATTTGCAGTTATCCATGGCTCCACACCGATCATTTGGAAGCCTGTTATATTCTGAATACTTAGTTGCTCAATAAGTAAACCCATCTCAACAAATGAAACAAATGCAACAATCACTTTTGCAGTGCCTTTTTTTATAGTCTCTACCACTTTTTTGAGTTTTTCTGGCTCTGTTCGGTAGAATTTTACAGAGTACTCCACACAAATCCCCTCTTCTTGGACTGTTTTCAGAAATATGGCCATTCCATTGTTTCCATAGTCATTGTCGCTGTTCACAGCTCCCACCCAAGACCAGCCTAAGTGCTTGACTATGGATGCAAGTGCTCTGCTCTGGTGATAATCACTAGAAATAGTCCTGAAGAATGAAGGGTAATCTTTCCTGTTACTGAGACATTCACAAGATGATGAGTGACTTATCTGAAAAAAAAAAGTATATATATATATATATATATATATATATATATATATAAAGAAAAAAGAGCAGTGATACAGTCATCAGCATGGTGATTATGTCAAACATTTATTATTACTGCTCTTTACCACTGGAATCTTAAAAGGTCCTGTTGTTCTGGACAGAATCACTGTGGCAGAAGTCTCTGATTCTCCTATAATAGCATGTAAAGGAGATTGTCCATTGCAAATGTTTCCTGGTCCAAAGTCCTGACCATTCATCAGTCCCATTATTGCAGTCATGGTAGACAGTCTTGAACCACATGTGTCATAAATTATGTAGCCAATCGAAATATTTGGGAGCAAACTTTCACTTCTATTAATCTCCTGAATGGCAAAGATCATAGTTTGAGCCAGCCGGAAATCTCTCAGATTCACACTGTGGAAGCATAAAACCAGTAAATAGCAACTAAATGAATAAACATGCATACAGTAAGGTAAATAATCATATTTATTTTTGTTTTCATATATTGGTTCTTCTTGAAACATTATAATGCTTTAGATGTGCAATGTCTTTTTTTATTATTATTTATTAAGTAAAATACTCTTGTTTTAAGAATATTTTACTTACCCCACTGGCAGATAAGTTTACTTGTTTTAAGCAAAATGCGCTTAATTTCGTTTTTTTCCCCCCCTGGAAACAAGACTAAATATCTTAAGTCATTTGGCTTATCTAGTAAAAGTATCTTGATTTAAGAATTTTTAGATATTTTGACTAGAAACAAGACAAAAATACTAAGTAAGATGACCCATTTTTTGCAGTGTATTTTATAAATCAGTTTATATAAAATACATTATATCTGCTCTAATGTTTTACAAAATTTCAAACATATCAAACCTGGAGCATGATAGAGGCTGAGGTTTTTGAGTAAACTCAAATGAAGGTAATGTTTCTTTTCTGTGGATTGCAAAAATTCCTCCAATAGTTACGTCTCCATCCTTGGAAAATAGCGGGTAATTAGGGTCTCCCATTATTCGGCAAAGAGTGTTTTCCACCTTAGTATGAAGGTGATGGAAAAGCAGGACTGTGTAAAGAAAGAGAAGCATCCCAAAGTTTGAGCTCAAATGCACCCGACAAGTGCAAATGAGCTGATACAATATTTGCAATTTTATAGACATAATTAATATGGATGAATGATTTTTGAGTGTAGTCAATTACCTCATAGGGTAAGCAACAGTCAAGTCAAGCAGGAGTGGATAGACCAGTCAAGTAAAAACAAGTTTTGTTTTTAAAATATCAGAAATAAGTAAATTGTGAATATTGGAATATTAATTTGTTGCTGGGCTCTGATATTTAGATTGCCAAATATCTAATAAAGCCTTTATAAAACTTTGTTCTCTCTTTAAAAAAAAATAAAAAAAAATAAATAGTTCAGTTAATAAATAAATAATGTGAATAAGTTCAATTAATTGCAATTATTTTAATATGTGTGGGTCCAGCAGAAATAGGTAGGCTATACTGGAAAGAGTTACAACTAGGGTTGCCACCCATCTTGTAAAAGAGAGGATTTTCCCAAATTTAAAGGGAAAATGAGTCCCATGTCAAATCAACACAAGACATGATTTGTCCTGTATTTTACATAGGCTTACACACAGCTAAATAAACAGGATTAAAATGATTTTTGACTGTGGAGAGAATATTAATAGCAAATACAAATAAATAAATTTAGCAATAAGTAGTAGAGATGCTCAAGTGCTCGTGATTGCATTTTAGCATCTTTGTTTCCATAGCAACAGAGTCTCCTGCTCAAGAAGCTCTCCAAATATAAGGCTGAATGGGGAAAAAAAGTTTTCAATGGTTCTCTAAGGTTGTTACAGATCGGCCAGGCTCAATCACCTCCCAATCACAGCGAACACCATCACCTGAGTTCTAATCACACGCACCTGTCACGGATCAACAATCACCCTCCGCTCCCATAAAAAAGCACACACCTCACTTCACTCCAGTGTCCGATCTCGTTTCATCGAAGTGGACTCTCTCTCTCTGATATCCTTACTAGATACTTAGAAAGACTTTACCTGCCTGTGATACTTACCTCCTGTGTTTCCTCCAGTGTGTTCTCTTGTGTTCCATTCCCTAGTCCGTTCCCGTCATCTGCTCCGTGGATTCCCCGTGTACCCATCAACTGAGGTGTGTGCAGTCCTCTGTCTCCCTTCCACGATCTCCTGTGAGGACCCTATACGGAATTACTCTTCTCATCTACCTTCAGGCCCGTTACCATAGTTCATATTCTCACCTGCCCTATCCATCCGCACCCCTTGCTGAAAATAAACATTGTTGTACTTTTCTAACCCTCTGTGTGAGTCTCCTTCCGTAACAGAAGATCGGACCCCAAAGGATCAGCAGGATGAGTGCACCCGACCCATTCCAGGAGATCGTGGATGCCCTCAAACGGATTCTCACTCCTGCCATTGTCACACCACCAGTCATGCCCGTCACCAACGCCTCTTCCTCTTCCACGACAGTATTTACCAGTCCCATGGCCAGACCAGTGCCCTTCTCTGGCTCGGCGGAGGAGTGCAACGGATTTCTGCTACAGTGTTAACTCGCACTGGAGATGCAGCCACATCTTTACGCTACAGAAAGTGCCAAGATAGCGTTCATCCTCTCGCTGCTGACAGGGCAAGCGCTGCAATGGGCAGAGACCATCTGGTCCCGAGCTGGTACAGTAACTAAATCCCTTGATACTTTTATGACACATTTCCGTGAAGTGTTTGGTAAACCCGTAGGCGATACCTCTGTCTGTGACCAGTTATATCACCTCCGTCAGGGGTCTCTGTCCATAAATGACTACGCCCTGAGATTCAGAACCCTCGCAGCAGCCAGCGGCTGGATTGAGCGCATACTTCTAACCACTTACCGGCAGGGACTGGAGCCGAAGGTTCAACTTCAGCTCGCAGCCTATGACGATTCCTATGGCTTGGAACGGTTTATACAGCTTTCCATCCGCTGCGCAACTCGCATGCAATCATGCATTTCAGCACATCAACCCTCACCATACACTCCACTCCTTCGTCGGCCAGACACCATCAGCCCTCCAGAACCAGGTCAGGAACCCATGCTAGTGGACGGCACTCGACTCTCCCCTTGGGAGCGGCAGAGACGGCTGAGCCAGAGCTTGTGTTTGTACTGTGGAGCTGGAGGGCATGTAATCGCGGCATGCCCCATTCGCCCGCCACGACCTATGGTGAGTGTCATCAAGCCTTCAATAGTCAAAATGCAACCCCTCACCACTGTTGTAAAACTTACTGCCTCCGGTATCTCTCCACCACGACCACTAAGACCACCTACCAAGTCCAATCGGTAACTGGAAGACCACTCAGTTTCGTCTTCGTGGCCAAGAAGGACGGGGGTTTGAGGCCCTGCATTGACTACCGGGCACTTAATAAGGGCACCGTAAAGTTTCGCTACCCACTTCCCCTCGTTCCAGCGGCTTTGGAACACCTCCGCGGAGCCACCGTCTTCACCAAGTTGGACCTCCGCTGTGCGTATAACCTCATCCGTATACGTGAGGGGGACGAGTGGAAGACCGCCTTTGTGACCCCTACTGGGCACTATGAATATCTTGTCATGCCGTATGGACTGGTAAACGCCCCCTCCATATTCCAGGATTTTTTTATGCACTAGGTACTCCAGGAGTATCTGCACAGGTTCGTCCTCGTCTACATAGATGACATTCTAATCTACTCCCGGAGCATGGCCGAACATCGCCACCACGTTGCAGAGGTCCTAGAGCTCCTGAGAGAGTTCCATCTGTTCCTCAAAGCCGAGAAGTGTTCCTTCCATCAGTCCTCGGTTCAGTTCCTTGGCTATGTCATCGATGACGGTGGTATCCAGATGGACGAGGGGAAGGTGGAGGCCATCCGAAACTGGCCAGTTCCAACCACCGTCAAGGAACTTCAACCTTTCCTGGGATTCGCAAACTTCTATAGAAGATTCATCTACCACTACAGCTCCATAACCAGTCCACTCACTAATATGCTCCAAAAGAAGCCCAAATCTCTGTCCTGGTCACCAGCCGCCA
>NW_015648515.1:68532-70444 GCF_001515625.1 Sinocyclocheilus rhinocerous
GCACTATGAATATCTTGTCATGCCGTATGGACTGGTAAACGCCCCCTCCGTATTCCAGGATTTTATGCACGAGGTACTCCGGGAGTATCTGCACAGGTCCGTCCTCGTCTACATAGATGACATTCTAATCTACTCCCGGAGCATTGCCGAACATCGCCACCACGTTGCGGAGGTCCTAGAGTGCCTGAGAGAATTCCATCTGTTCCTCAAAGCCGAGAAGTGTTCCTTCCATCAGTCCTCGGTTCGGTTCCTTGGCTATGTCATCGATGATGGTGGTATCCAGATGGACGAGGGGAAGGTTGAGGCCATCCGAAACTGGCCAGTTCCAACCACCGTCAAGGAACTTCAACCTTTCCTGGGATTCGCAAACTTCTATAGAAGATTCATCTACCACTACAGCTCCATAACCAGTCCACTCACTAACATGCTCCAAAATAAGCCCAAATCTCTGTCCTGGATGCCAGCTGCCACGGAGGCCTTGAAGCACTTAGGAAAGCCTTCAATTCTGCCCCGCTCCTCATCCATCCAGACCCCAATAAACCATTTGTGGTTGAGGTGGACGCTTCCACTACAGGAGTTGGAGGCGTACTTTCTCAGCAGCAGGGGACACCAGCCAAACTCCATCCATGTGCCTTCTTCTCACGCAAACTCAACCCGGCGGAGAGGAATTATGACATCGGCAACAGGGAGCTCCTGGCTATCAAGCTAGCCCTAGAGGAATGGAGGCATTGGTTGGAGGGAGCACATCACCCATTCTGCGTCCTCACTGACCATAAGAACTTGCAGTATTTACGAGACGCCAAGAGACTCAATCAAGATGGGCTCTCTTCTTCACTAGGTTTAATTTCACCATTTCCTATCGTCCTGGCCCCAAGAATGTGAAAGCAGATGCCCTCTCTCGCCTACATGCTCCTGAAGAGGTCAGTGAGGAACCAGAATCCATAATCCCCAATGAAATCGTCGTAAGCCCCATCCAATGGAACGATAGCCAAGTTACCTCGACCAATGCTTCCATGCCTACTCCGCCGGGCTGTCCACCAGGAGTGCAGTATGTCACCCAGAGCACAACGCACTTCCCTGATTCACTCCGTTCACACCTCTCTGGGCACTGGCCACCCAGGGGCCAACAGCACCATCTCGCTGCTGAAGGATCGCTTCTGGTGGCCCAACATGGCCAGGGATGTGAGAAGGTTCGTTCAGGGCTGTTCCGAATGTGCCATCTCCAAGAGCCCACGCCACCTACCATCTGGCAAGCTCCTTCCGCTGCCCACTCGCAATCGCCCTTGGTCACACCTGGGAGTTGATTTCATCACTGATCTACTAGCCTCTGATGGTAACACATGTGTTCTTGTAGTCATTGATCGATTCTCTAAATCTTGCCGTCTTCTCCCCCTCAAGGGTCTACCCACAGCCATGGAGACAGCTGAAATCATGTTTAACAACGTCTTCAGATATTATGGAATTCCCGAGGACATTGTCTCAGACCGTGGCCCACAGTTCATCTACAGGGTATGGAAGGCATTCTTCTCCCTCCTAGGTGGGACCATAAGCCTCTCCTCAGGTTACCATTTCCAATCCAATGGGCAGACGGAGAGGAAAATTCAGGAAATCGGGCATTTCCTCCGAACCTTCTGCCATGGCCACCAGAACTCTTGGAACCAGTGCCTAGGCTGGGCCGAGTACGCGCAGAACTCATTCCGTCAGCCATCCACTGGACTCACTCCCTTCCAGTGCGTACTCGGGTACCAGCCTCCCCTATTCCCCTGGTCCGGGGAACCGTCGGATGTCCCTTCTGTCGATTACTGGTTCCGAGAGAGCGAGAGGGTCTGGGACGCAGTTCACCATCAGCTTCAGCGGGCAGTGCGCAGGGGCAAGACGACCGCAGACCTTCGAAGGGCTGAGACTCCATCTT
>NW_015648515.1:71209-71864 GCF_001515625.1 Sinocyclocheilus rhinocerous
CATCCAGATCGCCCTGGGCCCCGAGGATGAGGTAGACCACCACGACGTCGAGGTTTTCGGCCCTCAGGAGCGGGCCGTGGAGGGGGGCGGGGTAATGTGACAGATCAGCCAGGCTCAATCACCTCCCAATCACAGCGAACACCATCACCTGAGTTCTAATCACACGCACCTGTCACGGATCAACAATCACACTCAGCTCCCATACAAAAGCACACACCTCACACCACTCCAGTGTCCGATCTCATTCCAACGAAGTGGACTCTCTCTCTCTGATATCCTTGAGATTCATTGAAAGACTTCCCTGCCTGTTGAACTTACCTCCTGTGTTTCCTCCAGTGTGTTCTCTTGTGTTCCATTCCCTAGTCCGTTCCCGTCATCTGCTCCGTGGATTCCCCGTGTACTCATCAACTGAGGTGTGTGCAGTCCTCTGTCTCCCTTCCACGATCTCCTGTGAGGACCATATCCGGAATTACTCTGCTCATCATCCTTAAGGACCATTACCCTAAGTGCATCTACTCACCTGCCCTATCCATTCGCACCCCTTGCTGAAAATAAACTTTATTGTATTTTTCTAACCATCTGTGTGAGTCTCCTTACGTAACAGTGTTGGGGAAAGTTACTTTTAAAAGTAATGCATTACAATATTGCATTACTC